>NW_026855974.1:0-127770 GCF_026571515.1 Ruditapes philippinarum | reverse complement strand
CCCCAAAAAATTTTTTAAAAGGGAAGTTTGTCGGGGGTCCGCCCCCTTTTTTGGCCCCTCATAAATTTTAAAAAGGATTTTTTAAAACTTGGCTCAAATTTTTCATCAAAAGGGGATGTGCAGAACCCCGGCCCATGGGCTCAAAAGGTCAAAATTGAAGGTAAAATTTAAAACAATAAATTTAGACTAGCGTGTCCGCTCTTTAACCCTTTTCATAATTAAGGTTTTTCAAACTTGGCTAAAATGTTAACTCAACAAGGATGTGCAAAACCCCCATGGTTTGCAGCTAAAGGTAAAGGGTGGAAGGGGTAAAATATCAAAAAATTTAAATATTGACAGTATTGTGCCCGCTCTGTGCCCTAACAAATTAAAGGTTTTTCTTAAAACTTGGCTCAAATTTCACCTCAACAAGGGGATGTGCAAAACCCATGTTTGCCCAGTGTCAGCTCAAGGTCAAGGTCAAAATTGAAGGTCAAATATCAAACAATCAAATATTAGACAGTATTTTTGGCCCGCTCTTATGCCCTAAAAAAATTAAAGATTTTCTTCAAACTTGGCTCAAATGTTCACCTCAAAAAGGAAGTGCAAACCCATGTTCCCCATGTGTCAGTAAAGGTAAAAAGTCAAAATTGGGAATGTAAAATATCAAACAATAAAATATTAGACAGTAGCGGGGTTTCGTATGCCCTACACTAATTAAAAAATTTTTTTAAAACTTGGCTCAAATGTTCACCTCAAAAAGGGGAATGTGCAGAACCCATGTTCC
Source organism: Ruditapes philippinarum (assembly GCF_026571515.1). Taxonomy (NCBI): domain Eukaryota; kingdom Metazoa; phylum Mollusca; class Bivalvia; order Venerida; family Veneridae; genus Ruditapes; species Ruditapes philippinarum. The sequence continues at coordinate 127,004 of NW_026855974.1, read as the reverse complement.
CCATGTGTCAGCTCAAGGTCAAGTTTAAAGTCAAATATCAAAAAATCAAATATTAGACAGTATGTTGTGCCGCCTGTTGTCCTACACAATTAAAGATTTTTTTCAAACTTGGCTCAAATGTTCACCTCAAAAAGGTGATGGCAAAACCCTTTTGTTGCCATGTGTAGCTCAAGGTCAAGGTCACAATTGTGAAAAAACGACAACAACAACAGTGCTGTTTCTATTTAAGAATTGCATTTTATCTAAGAATTCCCATGTTTTTTTTCTATAGAATTTGCGTTTTTCTATCTATAGAATTCGTGTCCTATTTTAAAATTGCGTGTTTCTATTATAAAATTGGTTTTTCTATTTAAATTAGAGAAAAATAATGTGAAAAGACAGACCGTTAATTTTTTATAAAAAGGAAACTTTTTAGATTTTTCAAACAATTTTTTTAGCTTTTTGAGAAAATAAAAATCGAGCGTTGCCCCCCCCCGGGGGTGGCTCTTGTTAACCTAATCGACAAGCATTTAAAACCACAATGTCATTTTTATACAAAACATTTTTTTAAAAGAGCTAAACATAATGGCACAGTTCTAGAAGTCATGCCATCTTTATCATTACAATAGAATGTAGTGAGGTAAGAATATTGCACTTTTACTGTATTGTAATATTCATAATTCAAATAATGTTAATTTAAAATAAAACTACAATAGCAGGGTGGTTTTTTTTGGGGTTTCTCGGGGTTTTAAAAACTTTTTTTATGTCCGTTTTTTTTTGGTTTTTAAAAAAGAGAAAATTCCAAATTTTTATTATCCTATAATACTGAGTTTCCGGATTTGTGAGAATTCTGCTTTTGGTAGAAATCTGGTTTGCGCATTTCTACAGTTTAAACAACTTTGGATTTTTTCTCGCCTTAAACTGGCTTACTTTACCTTGATTTATTTTGGGGAAAACCTCTGAATTAATCTTAAATCATGTCAAATCATGTTAAGTCAGGTCAAGTCAGTTTTTCTGTGCTTAACAGTACTGGTGTAAATTTATCAGTACTGTTGACATATGAGTAAAAACGGTCCTGATCACTAAAGGAATCAAACTCCTTGAAGGCAGATAATTACTGGTACACTATGACTCTATCTTATACGTGTTTGAAATCTTTCATGTAAAGATGGGTGCAGATGAAGAAAACCATATCAGAGTTGGTCGTCTTAATTTAGTAGATTTAGCGGGAAGTGAAAGACAGGAAAAAACAAAATCTGAAGTAAGTATAGAGTCTGTATTTAACATTCATTGTAATTTTTCCTGAGTGAATTGAAATTCTTTTTCTTTAGATTACAGATGTTACTTTATTAGGGGGGAAACAAGGGTTTAAGGGTTATATAACTCAAGAACTAAAATTTTATAAAATCAGGCGTTTTTGGATTAAACCCAAATAAACATTTAAAAGAAATTTTTTTCACTAAAAAGGTTTTTTTTTATAAATATTCATTTATAGAGTGTATACTCTACAATAATCACATTTTACATGTTGCCATGTACATGTTTATTTTTATTAGGGTCAGAGGTTAAAAGAAGCTACAAAAATCAACTTGTCATTGTCAGCCTTGGGTAACGTGATCTCAGCACTTGTTGATGGCAAGAGTACACATATATCTTACAGAGATTCTAAACTCACGAGGTTATTACAAGGTATTGATTGTTTCTATGTTTCCTTCCAATGTTGCTCATTGTCTTTTATGCAAATTGTACACAAAAGATGCTTTGGGTATTTTCTTTCTGCATAGAGAAGTATTTGATTACTGATTAGAATTTGAATTTGAATAAAAGTGTCTTTCTTAATATTCATGCTATCTGTAGCAGAGTGGTTAAGGATTTTGACTTCAAACCACTTGCCCCTCACCAAGGTTTGAATTGAATTCTACCAGGGACTTTGGATTCTTTCATGTGAGAAAGCTATCCAGCTAGCTTACGGAACATTGGTGGTTCTACTCAGGTGCTGGTTCATTCCTGAAATAATGCACGGAAGAGCACTTAAGGTCTTCCTCCACCAGTAAAGCTTGAACATCGCCATATGATGTACAATGTGTTGATGAGATAACCCGTATCATCAACAACCAACATTTCTGAATTTAGTGGTCTCAAGGTTAAATGATAAGAACATCAATAACGACTTCTTTTTTTGAACAGATTCTCTGGGTGGAAATGCCAAGACTGTGATGGTTGCCAATATTGGACCTGCAGATTATAACTTTGATGAAACCATGAGTACCCTCAGGTAATAACTTTTTTTTACAAAAATGTCTTCAGAAATTTATAGTCATTAAATTAGGTCCCCACAAAAAGTAAATCACCTATGAAGTATGTAGCTGATACAGTCAGGTGCAGGCCCATTTATATTGGTCAGTTGGTCAGTACATTCATTGCAATCTTTACTTAGCAATACCCCTTGAGAGACAAACATTTTGGTTGTTATCTAGAGATGTTTCTTTCAGAGAGGTTAATTTTATTGTGAAGTCTCACCTCAGGAAAAATTGATCATTTTGTTGTCAAAAAGGTTATTGTTTTCTACAGTAGGCCTCTCTACAGAGGTTACTCTGTAGTATTCTTTACATCCACATTGCAAATATATTCTCCTTTCGTTGAGTCGTAAGATTTGTGTGTAATTGAGTGAAAAAAGTTCCTTATGCCGAGTAAGATTTGTGTGTCATTGAGTGAAAAAAGTTCCTTATGCCGAATATTCCTTTGTTCTTTTTCCTATCAATATTGAAATGAAATTTTAACAAATGAAGAATGCTATAGCTTTCACTTCTCTCTGAGATCCAGAAACTATTCTTGAACATTTCGAAAATTAAATAACAGGAAAAGTCCATTATGCAGAGTATGGTTATCAGAGGTGGAGGTACTCGGGCACATGATAATTTAATAATGAACTTCTTTGTTATAGATATGCAAATAGAGCCAAGAATATCAAGAATAAACCTAAGATTAATGAAGATCCTAAAGATGCATTATTGAGAGAATTCCAAGAAGAAATAGCCAGGTAAGTATTTCTATAAAATTAAATGGCAGTGGCAGTGTGGCCAAGTGTTTAACGGGTCGGACTAGCAACCTAAGGATTGCTGACTGCTTGGGTTTAAACCCGATCAGGGGCAGGACATTGTTACTTGAGCTAGAAACTTTACATTCATTGCTTAGTACTGGTTGGTGACAAGAATGGAGTTCTTCAATAAGCTTATAGCTTCCAATGAACTAAAATAAATTTGTATAAACTTAACTAAATGCAAACAGTGTCAATAACTTTCATCTAAGTAGAAATTTTAAATTGAGAAAAAAAATATATTTTAGGGATCAGGAATGGCTCTTTTAACGGAAGGTTACTGTATTAAAAAAAAGTAGCTAAAAAGAATATATGAATTTATTACGTATTGATAAGTCGTATGTTTTGAATAGTATTGCTAGTTAAGTAAAATTATTTATTTTTAAGACTGAAAGCAAACCTAGCCGGGAAGGGAGGTCCAAAGAAAAAGAAGAGACGGAAGCATGCTAGAAGGAACGAGAATGGTAAGATATTAATCTCTACCCTCCTTGAGTATTGTTGTGGGTTTGAATCCTGATGGGGACTTTGGATTATCCCTGGGGCTTGAATCCTGACAGGGACTTTGGATAATCTCTGTGGGTTCGAATCCTGACAGGGACTTTGGATTATAGCTGTGGGTTCGAATCCTGACAGGGACTTTGGATTATCTCTGTGGGTTCGAATCCTGACAGGGACTTTGGATTATAGCTGTGGGTTCGAATCCTGACAGGGACTTTGGATAATCTCTGTGGGTTCGAATCCTGACAGGGACTTTGGATTTATAGCTGTGGGTTTGAATCCTGACAGGGACTTTGGATAATCTCTGTGGGTTTGAATCCTGACAGGGACTTTGGATAATCTCTGTGGTTCGAATCCTGACAGGGACTTTGGATTACAGTTGTGGGTTTGAATCCTGACAGGGACTTTGGATTATAGCTGTAGGTTCGAATCCTGACAGGGACTTTGGATTTATAGCTGTGGTGTTACGAGCCAGGCGTAACGAGAAAGAAAAGCCAGCAACAAACTTGTAACAATAACAAATTTATTACAGAAAAATTATTAAAGAAAAATCAAAATAACAAATAATGTGTACAAATACCTGAAGTCCAAATAAAAATGTAAAATTAAAATGTCTTATCTGATCCTGGAATGATCCTTTTTGAATAACACAGTTAAATCCAAGTTAAATCCAAGAACACTTTAGAATAAATTCCCACAATGAAATCCACAAGAATAATTTAATCTATTTTGAAATAATCCAAGCTCCAATAAATCACTTAATATCCAAGTTGAATAATACTCCAAATATATTGATGACTTAAAACGTAACTGAAGACTTAAAAGATCACTGATGACTTAAAAGGTAACTGATGACTTAAAGATAAGATTAATGAAAAATGTCTCCTTATATATTAACTAAGAAGTTTCCAGAAAGGTCTATTATGTTCTCAAGTAATCATAATCTAGCAACTTCAACAATAAAGATCATTCCAGAAGTTTCTATCTAAATATAATGCATGAGTTTTCTACAACAGTTAAGAACCTTCTAGTACATACATGTAGTTTATGTTCTAAAAATAGAACAATGATAATATTGGAAATACCAACTGGTCAGATATAAATTATATACATGTAATATGTTGCATACATAACAGTGGGTTCGAATCCTGACGGGGACTTTGGATTATAGTTGTGGGTTCGAATCCTGACAGGGACTTTGGATTATAGTTGTGGGTTTGAATCCTGACAGGGACTTTGGATTATAGTTGTGGGTTCGAATCCTGACAGGGACTTTGGATTATAGCTGTGGGGTCGAATCCTGATGGGGACTTTGGATTATCCCTGGGGCTTGAATCCTGACAGGGACTTTGGATAATCTCTGTGGTTCGAATCCTGACAGGGACTTTGGATTATAGCTGTGGGTTCGAATTCTGACAGGGACTTTGGATAATCTCTGTGGGTTCGAATCCTGACAGGGACTTTGGATTATAGCTGTGGGTTTGAATCCTGACAGGGACTTTGGATAATCTCTGTGGGTTCGAATCCTGACAGGGACTTTGGATAATCTCTGTGGGTTCGAATCCTGACAGGACTTTGGATTATAGTTGTGGGTTTAATCCTGACAGGGACTTTGGATTATAGCTGTGGGTTCGAATCCTGACAGGGACTTTTGGATTTATAGCTGTGGGTTCGAATCCTGACGGGGACTTTGGATTATAGTTGTGGGTTCGAATCCTGACAGGGACTTTGGATTATAGCTGTGGGTTCGAATCCTGACAGGGACTTTGGATTATCTCTGTGGGTTCGAATCCTGACAGGAACTTTGGATTATCTCTGTGGGTTCGAATCCTGACAGGAACTTTGGAATATCTCTGTGGGTATGAATCCTGACAGGGACTTTGGATTATCTCTGTGGGTTTGAATCCTGACAGGGACTTTGGATTATCTCTGTGGGTTCGAATCCTGACAGGGACTTTGGATAATGTCTGTGGGTTCGAATCCTGACAGGGACTTTGGATTTATAGCTGTGGGTTTGAATCCTGACAGGGACTTTGGATAATCTCTGTGGGTTCAAATCCTGACAGGGACTTTGGATAATCTCTGTGGGTTCAAATCCTGACAGGACTTTGGATTATAGTTGTGGGTTTGAATCCTGACAGGGACTTTGGATTATAGCTGTGGGTTCGAATCCTGACAGGGACTTTGGATTTATAGCTGTGGGTTCGAATCCTGACGGGGACTTTGGATTATAGTTGTGGGTTCGAATCCTGACAGGGACTTTGGATTATAGTTGTGGGTTCGAATCCTGACAGGGACTTTGGATTATAGCTGTGGGGTCGAATCCTGACAGGGACTTTGGATTATAGCTGTGGGTTCGAATCCTGATGGGGACTTTGGATTATAGTTGTGGGTTCGAATCCTGACAGGGACTTTGGATAATCTCTGTGGGTTTTGAATCCTGACAGGGACTTTGGATTATAGCTGTGGGTTCGAAATCCTGACAGGGACTTTGGATTATCTCTGTGGGTTTGAGTCCTGACAGGGACTTTGGATTATAGCTGTGGGATTGAGTCCTGACAGGGACTTTGGATTATAGCTGTGGGTTTGAGTCCTGACAGGGACTTTGGATTATGGCTGTGGGTTCGAATCCTGACAAGAATTTGGATTTTCTCTGTGGGTTTGAGTCCTGACAGGGACTTTGGATATCTCTGTGGGTTTGAGTCCTGACAGGGACTTTGGATTATAGCTGTGGGTTTGAGTCCTGACAGGGACTTTGGATTATCTCTGTTGGTTCGAATCCTGACAGGGACTTTGGATTATCTCTGTTGGTTCGAATCCTGACAGGGACTTTAGATAATCTCTGTGGGTTCGAATCCTGACAGGGACTTTGGATTATAGCTGTGGGTTCAAATCCTGACAGGGACTTTGGATTATCTCTGTGGGTTTGAGTCCTGACAGGGACTTTGGATTATAGCTGTGGGTTCAAATCCTGACAGGGACTTTGGATTATCTCTGTGGGTTTGAGTCCTGACAGGGACTTTGGATTATAGGCTAGCTGTGGGTTTGAGTCCTGACAGGGACTTTGGATTATCTCTGTGGGTTGAATTCTGACAGGGACTTAGGATTCTATCATGTGAGGAAGCTATCCAGGTAGAACATTGGTGGTTCTACTCAGGTCCCTGTTTGTGCCTGAAATAAAGATTTGAAATGCTTTTTACGATTTCCTCTACTAGTAAATACTGGAATGTCGGCATATGACCTATACTGTTGTTAGTGTGACATAAAAACAAATCAAACAAACAAGCAAAACCTCCTGAAGTCAGAAGTGATAAGCCTGCTAAAGGAAATGTACAGCAATTTGCTCTTTCCAGTACCATTGATGAACAGGCTCAATCAAAACGAGCCTGCAATATTTTTCAATTTTGTCATTTTGGGTGTTCTTTAGGGATTCGGTTTTTCTCTGCTTTTTTGGTCACATGTATTAAACCTGTGAATCAATGCAGTCTGATCAGGCTCTATACAGTTGCATAACTATTAAGTTGTATTTTGTCCTAATATCCCTAAAATTGATAATGGAAAGTTCAAAAAATGAAAACTGGACAAGTCCATGTAAGAAATTCAGGTTAAAGAAGATTCCTTCAACTGTTAAAAGAATGATATTTGGAAAACTGTGTCTATTTTAGATAATCACTGATTTGATTAACCAATTTTGTTTTGGTATCAAAAGGGGAGATAATCAATGATTTAATTTATAAATTTTGTTTTGGTTTAAACTGGGGAGATAATCCGTGATTTATAGATTTGTTTTAGTATTAACAGGGTAGATAATCACTGATTTAATTAATCGATTTTTGGGGGTATTAACAGGGGAGATAATCAATGATTAGTAAATTTTGGTTTTGGTTTAAACAGGGGAGATAATAAATGATTTATGAATTTTGTTTTTGGTTTAAACAGGGGAGATAATCAGTGATTCTGAAGGTGATGATGATGAAGATGAAGAAGAGGAAAGTAATGAAGCAGACGCTGAGGCATACATGCAGGAACAACAAGCCAAACTAGAACAAGAGAAAGAGGCTATCTTAAATAACAAAAGCATGATTCAAACAGTAAGTGAATTTATCTACATGTTCTCTAGAATTATTGTGGTTTTCTACATGTCTTGTAGAATGATGGTTGTCTTGCACATGTATCCACTGATGAGCCTGAAAATAATGCATGGTAGGATTCCTCTTACTAGTAAAAGCTGAGAAGTTTATTTATGATCTTAAAGGCCCATAATGCCTCAGAAATGCTTCTAAAAAATCTTTAATTTTTGGTATCTTGTTAATTAAAGACACACAGCTGATAAAGAAGTTTATGTAAAAGTTTTTGTTTTACTGTGTATTTATTAAGGATTTTATTCTGTTCACAGGAAAAAGACAGAATCTTGAATGAGATACAAGAGAAAGAGGGAAGGATGAAGAAAGAGAAAGAGAATAGGGACCAGTTAGAGTCTTAGATTAAGGTGAGTCTATAAATATAAATGATCATATCATGTAGTTTTTGTCAGACATTTTAGCATCTCAAAAAAATAGATTGTAAAGGTTATGCTTAAACCTTGTTAAATTTAATATTTTACTACGAAAAAATATTCAATGATCCGCCTGACCAATGGATATTCCTATAAATATCATTGAGTTTAAACATATTTATTTAAGCTTGATTATGAAAAAAGTTCTTGCAACTTATATTAATCACTTTCAAGTCTGCTTCCTGGAATCAACCAGTACTGGTGTCATATGAAGAAACATGGTCTTGACCCGATTAGGGTTAGAACCCTTGATCCCTGAGTGTTGAGAGGCAGACACCTTAACCACTAGGCCAGCGCTCCCCTTATATCATTCAGAATGTATCATTAATGTTCTGTTCTCAAGAAAAAAGTAGGGCAGTCTTATGATATGTGTTGTTTTATAATGTATCATCAACAGTTTTCAATATCAATTACTGGTCAACCACCATTAAAATAGTCAATCTTATGAAATATATTACTAATTTAGCTCAATTTGAAAACAACATGAGAATACTGCAACTTTAACCAAGATGAGAATACTGCAACTTTAACTAACATTTTATATTGACAGGCTATGGAGAGTAAGTTATTGATGGGTAACATAGTGGATCATACAAACAAACAACAGAAGGCATTAGAACAGAAAAGAAAGGAGATTGCCCAACAAATGGTTCGTATTTTATTATTGAATATGAAATACTCTTTATGATCGATCATTAAATGTATATAAAGCTATTTATCACTTTTTGTTTGAAATTATTTTTTGTCCAATAGAATTGCAGAATTCCAAATGAATTGTAACAAATTTACTTTGGTAAATTGGCAACCCGTCTAGTAAATCAACTGTCACAAAAATAATTTAAAACACTAAGCTGGTTAAAATTTATAAGTACGTATTTACCAAATTGAATTGGTCGCGCGGCTGACCAATTTAATTTTGTAAATGCGTACTTAGAGACTTTAACCTATACATAAGCCGAGTGTAAAAAAAAAAATTGGGAGAAAAAATGTGCTAATGTTAGTGTTACACTATAGACGCATCAATGAAAGTTGACTCTTTTAGCTGAAAACCGTTCTTATTTGAGATATTTGATAAATAGAATATTATATTTGTATAGATTCAATACTAAATTTATTGAACTTGTTGAATAAAACAATAGTCAGAGGCTGGCATAATATGATATTATTCAACTTGTTCAATAAATTTTGTTTAAAGGTCATTCTGGTACAGATTTCAGAGAAACTGTATTGATATGTTCATGATAAGACACAGATGGAATAACTGATTTTGATAAAAGTGGCATCAATTGTAAATTCTAGTTCTTCTTTTATAAAATATTGAAATTTTGCATTGGTTGAAGGTGGGATGAAGGAACGGGGAATAGATTACTGTTTCTATTTCCTTATACAGTAATTGTTGATATTTATTATAGCAAGTAGAGAGGGAAATACAGAGAAAGTTAGAGGGGAAAGAGGAATCTGCTGTAGAATTAGAGGAAACATACGTGTCTCTACAACAAGAAGTGGAGGTGAAAACAAAAAAACTGAAGAAGGTAAGAGAATGCGTAACATGATTGTGTATCTACCTCACTTTCTAGAATGCGTAACACAAGATTGGGCACCTATTCCACTTTATAAATATGTTACACAAGAGTGTTCATCTACTTCACTTTTCTGAATATACCAAACAAGCCTGTACCTCAGTTACTGGAAAGTGTAACGCATAAGTGCTCACCTATCTCACTTACTAGAATGTGTTATACAAGAGTGGGCACCTTCCCCATTTAGTAGAATGTGCTAGTCTAGAGTTGGCACCTACCTCACTAAAATATGTTAAAATAGAGTGCACACCTAACTCACTTAGTAGAATCTGTTACAATTGAGTGGCCACCTACCTCACTTAGTAGAATATGTGAGTCTAGAGTGCACACCTACCTTACTTACTAAAATGTGTTACCATAGAGTGGGCACCTAAATCTACCTGAGCTTTGTGTTGCAAATTTGTAATATATGTAAGAAATGGTTATTTGACGAAAATCTTAAATTTTGCTAAAGCTTACTATAAAACATCTAATTCACTTTAACAAAGTTGTCAAGTAAATAGGTTTAGTGCCGATATTTGGTTACAATAAATGATTTGTTCTAAAGTTATTTTCAATTATGTATATCTTTTACAGCGATTTTTTCCCCTGAATTGTGAATGGGTCCGGTACCATAAAAATTGTGAAAAAAAAAAGTTGTTTCTTAATAATTTGTGAATTTTTTAATTAAGATTGTTAATATCTTATTAAGCCGTAAGAACATATAATTTTTTTAGTGTAATATTTACTGTTATGAGACATTTTGAATGATGTTTACAGAAATTACCAGACGCTTTATTGATTCGTCCCTAGATGTTTCGTATTTAAACAGTACGAAAATTTAAAGGGAGAATGCACCGAAAATCATGGTTGGCTAAACGCATTTTAAGATAAACAAAGCACAACAGGCAAAATTTTAGCATCATTATGAGAAGAGAGGAAATAAGACGTTATTAAAGGCTTAATTTATCAGAATTGTGAAATTTCGTTGGACCCAGTCTGAAAATTGTGAAGGTCTGTTTGTGATTGTGAATGGGTCCGTTATTCGGTACCACTTATATAGGGAAAAAAATCACTGTTTTATAATTTGGGTTGTTTGTATTCATAAGTCATCTGTTGATATAGAATTTTTTTGTACTGGGCTAGAATTTGTCTGTTTTGAAACATAGTGTAATTTTCTATGAATCAATGTTTTCAGTTGTTCCCAAAGTTACAAGCTACGAAGCAAGAAATCCAGGATCTTCAGGAAGAACATGTTAAAGAACGCCAGGAGCTAGAACAGGCCCAGAATGAACTTACACGAGAGTTAAAGCTCAAGTAAGCATAAATACGAGCCTTGGTTACTGAACCGGTCAGGTTGCTGATTTTTTAATAATTTTCAGATTACCTCCCTTGGCTTTGAACTCTGAATGAAATTTTTTTGTTACTTTCATGTGAATGCAAGTGATTCTGCTAAGGAGCCTGCTTATGCATGAAACTAAAGCAGTGAAAGTTTAAGAGTAGCTAATTAATTGACCTTTACAAAGATCTCGACCGGAAAAAGATTAATAAATACGAGGGGAAGTCAGAAAATATCCGGACTTTTCACTCGTTCTCGAAAACCATTCAACATTTTAAAAAAAATGTTTCTACTCTTTTTCAAAATATTCTCCACTTACGTCTACGCACTTTTGCCATCTTCGTGGGAGCTTTTGTATTCCCGCTGTGAACCATGACGTAGACCTATGTTTCAGGTACTGTGTAACAGCAGATAAGCTTTACTGGTGGAGGAAGACCTCAGATGCCCCTCGGTATATTGTTTCAGGCACAAACAGGCACCCAAGCATTTAATCATTCAAACGCCTTGTCCGGTATATTCCGGGATACTGTATTTAATGTGGTGCACCACTCAAAAAAAATTGTACAAAACCTCTTCAGGCGGCTATTGTTGTTCCTCTAGAGACCCTATGTTATCTGCTGCTGCAGGCTGTTCACTTTGAACTGGTTGTGGGTCTTGTGTCCGGGTCTGACCCCAGCCTCTAGCAAATACTGCTGGCTGCTTTGGCTTAATGATCGCCTGAAAAAAGGAAAATGCACTTGTATAATATTTATACGGAAAAGACCAAACACATGTATTGACTGAAATACCTCTACATTCATGCTATTTTTCATAAAAACTTATTATATTTTCCTCAATGTTTAATTTCCTTGACATGCATCTTTAACACATTTAATAAATTAACTATAGTGTCCCATTTATCCCGGGTTAAGAGTCGGTTTTAAGACTTTAAAAAAGTAGAAAATTTAATTACAGGTAGCCGAGCAATAGAATTTTTATGCCACCGCAGCATCTGCGATGCGGTGGCATATAGCGATTCACCTGTGTGTGTGTTTGTTTGTTTGTGTGTTATATAGATTATATAGTGAACTTAAAAATCTTCTTGTGAAAAACCACTTGTCCAATATCAACCAAACTTGGCAGGATTAATCCTTGGGTGAAGGGCTTCCAAAGTTGTTCAAAGAATTTTATTCCATGCAGAAATCTGGTTGCCATGGCAACGAAAAGGAATTATAAGAATAAATTTAAAAAATCTTCTTGTAAAGACCCAAAAGGCCTAGAGCTTAGATATTTTGCATAAGGCATTGTCTGGTAGACCTCTACCAAGATTGTTCAAATTATAGCCCTGGGGTCAAAATAGGCCCCGCCCCGGGGGTCATTGATTTTCACTATATGTACATATAGTAAAAACTTAAAATACTTTCTTGTAAAGACCAAAAAGGCCTAGAGCTTAGATATTTTGCATAATGCATTGTCTGGTAGACCCTTAACAAGATTGTGCAAATTATAGCCCTTGGGTCTAAATTGGCCCCGCCCCGGGGGTCATTGATTTTCACTATATGTACATATAGTAAAAACTTAAAATACCTTCTTGTAAAGACCCAAAAGGCCTTGAGCTTAGATATTTTGCATAAGGCATTGTCTTTTAGACTTCTACCCAGATTGTTCAAATTATAGCCCTGGGGCCAAAATCGGCCCCGCCCCGGGGTCATTGGTTTTCCTTATATGTATATAGTAAAAACTTTCTTCTAGCAATTGACAAATGCTAGAGTTTAGATAATTTGCATGAAACATTGTGTAGTGAACCTCTAGCAAGATTGTTCAAATTGTAGCCCTGGGGTCAAAATTGCCCCCGCCCCAGGGGTCATTGATTTTCAATATATACATATAGTAAAAAATAAAAAATCTTATTGTCTGAAGGTACAAGGCTTAGAGCTTTAATATTTGTTAGATGATATCATATATAGGTACTCTACCAAAGTCGTTCAAATTTTGCCTCTAGTGTCAAAATTAGCCCCGCCCCGGGGGCCATAGGTTTTCCTTATATGTATAAAGAAAAAACTTAAAAAATCATCTTCTCTAAATTTTCAAAGGCTAGAGTTAAGATATTTTGCATGAAACATTGTGTTGTGAACCTCTAGTAAGATTGTACAAATTATAGCCCTGGGGTCAAAATTGGCCCACCCCTAGGGGTCATTGATTTTCACTATGAACATATAGTAAAAAATTAAAAAATGTTCTTGTCTGAAGGTCAAGGCTTAGAGCTTTGATATTTGGTATATAATATCATCTATGATGTCCTCTACTAAAGTTGTCTAGTGTTAAAATTGCCCTGCCCCAGAGGCGATAGTTTTCCTTATATGTATAAAGTAAAAACTTGAAAAATCTTCTTCTTTAAATTGACAAAGGCTACAGGTTAAATATATAGCATGAGACTTTGCGAAGTGAACCTCTACCAAGATTGTTCAAATTATAGTCCTGTGGTCAAAATTGGTTCCGCCCTGGGGGTCATTGATTTTCATTATGTACATATAGTAAAGAAATAAAAATATCTTTGTCTGAAGGTACAAGGCATAGAGCTTTGATGTTTGCTATATAATATCATCTATAGGTCCTCTACCAAAGTTGTTCAAATTTTTCCCCTGGTGTCAAAATTGGCCCTGCCCGGGGGCAGTGATTCTCATTATGTACACATAGTAAAAACAGAAAATAAAACAAATGTTTTCTGAATGGGAGAAAGCTACAGCTTAGATATTTGACTTGAAATGTTTTTTGGTGGACCTGTATCAAGATTGTTTTGAATTAAACCCTTTGGTTAAAAGTTTGCCTTGCCCAAGGGGACAGTGACCTACTTTCTTGTCCAATGAAATTTTGACCATGTGCACAGTTTTAGTTGGAAAATTGAACTTTGATATCAGCTGACCTAGATTTTGATGATGTGACCTACTTTCTTGTGCTTTGATCTACAGCTATGAAATTTGAACCATGTGCACAGATTAAGATGTAAAGTGAACTTTGATATCAGCTGACCTGGATTTTGACAAAGTGTCTTACTGTGTTATCCTTTGATGTAGTCATGAAATTTAGGCTGTGTGAAATATGACCTTCACCACCAAATTCACTAGACTCAAGTGCATTGATATATTCCTACTCTGATCTTTTATTGGATTAACAATAGATTTAACCACTAATCTGATAATAAGAATTAGATAGGTCAGGGATCTATGCATTATGACAATCTTCAATTGTATAAAAACAAAAAAAATCTGTTCCTACACTACTATTTAGTGTTGTGTTAATGCGGTGGCATAGCATTTTCTCAAATGCAATCTTGTTTTAAATAACATCTCTGCTTAACTGTGCCAAGATATGACATTTTGTTTTTATTATTGTTGTAGTCGACGATGATCACTACCGTAGTAACCGTCAGTGCCGTACCGTACTGTGCGACACGTTGTTCACGATAATATAGAAAACGTGTACCAAAGAGTTTCACTATACTTATAGCGTAAAATCAATTCAAAATATTTTACCGTAATAATCACTGATCTCAAGATGTAACAAATGTAACAGCTTTTAAACTTCAGCTTTTTATCATTGCAGAGTCCCCGGACTTAAACCCTATTGAGATGGTTTGGGCCAAAATGAAACAATATGTCTATAAACAGAACTGTACAACATTGAACCAACTTCAAGAGGTTTTATTGCAGTATTGGGGAACTCATCTTACAGTTGAACTTTGCAATAGATACATAGATCATGTATTCAAGGTAGCTCCCGTTTGTGTGTTAATGAAAGGTGCGGCAACTGAGGATGTGCCAAAGAAGATTTTTCCTGAACCTTCCACGAACAAGTCGTTAGCCTATTTCAATGACAAGCTTAAATTGCCGGAAATGCAGGAAAAGTGCAAAAGACATGGGTTTTGAAACCAAATTACCTTATTCTGATTTGAAATTGGCATGATTTGCTTCTGTCTATGAGAGACTTTCATGTCTTTCTCGGAACCACTCTCAGTTACAACCGCCTCGTCCACCGGACGCTGACTCCCCCACTGCACATTGTATGTGGCACCAACAGTTATCTAGAACATGTAAAAAGATTTGTTTAATGTTATATCTTAGTTATAAAGACATTGTAGTTTCATATATATATATTTATAGATATACATATTGTCAATCTTAGAATCACCTGTTTAATGTTAGACAATAACTGGTAGATTTTTGGTTGCGTAAACATGCAGTCTCAGTCAAGTACTTCACTTAATAAACATTTTAGGTATGCATGTATAATTGGCCTTATATACAGTCAATTTTGGTACGATCATTGTAAAATTTCATGCACAGATGAAATGATCTTGCGACATTAACGCACTTTCACATTTATTGTACATTATTACATTTATTAACACGACCCGCAATTTTCCCTGTTGGGATTCTATATATTTACCGGACAATCAGTTTATCGAACAGAAGCTATTCCTGTCAAAAGTTGTAGTTTCCTTGCTGATTATTTAAAGATAAATTTCAATTCACGACTTAAAAAATTTTGGAACACAATGTCTGGTAAATTAAGTTGTCTACATGTTTTTTTTCTCTTCTAATTCCCTACTTTAAAGACACATTTCTACGGTCAAAGGTTTGATAAAGTAATGGTTACGTGTATTAAGAACCCAAAAATTATTTTAAATAAAAGTTACAGATAAAAACATCGTATTTTGTCCGGTTATATGTAGGACCCCACAGTATTGAACACAGAAGAACTGAAAGAGCGTATTATTATGCATTGAAACTAAGTACGGAAACATTTAGCTTAATTGTCAGAAACAGCAGCATTTATGTGTTGATGTTGTGTTAAAATCCAAATCTGTTTGTCATTCGGATGCGCAATATTATATCACTCGGGGGCTACGCCCTCGTGATATAATTCCTCGCATCCGAACTCCAAACAGTGATTTTGTTGAGCAATAAAATCAGTTGGGGATGTAGTAAATGAGGCAATATTTTTTTTAGAAACGGAACTTGTCCTGTCCCTATTTTTTAAATTCTAAAAGGGGTTTCACGAACCCAAATGCCGTGAGTCATTTATCACATCTAATAGAAAAAAACAAACAATTTTTGATTTCACGACTTTGCTGAAATATTAAGTTAGAAGCAAAGATATCACTTGCATTGACAAATAGTTCACGTAATTCAAGAAAAGTTTTTCTTTAGAAAAAAAAAAGATTAAAAACTTTTTCTATTAATCATTACGTCTTCATGGTCAAGATGAGAACAGGTTGACATAAAGTTAAACTTTCAGATAAGTGGAGGCTCTGATAAGCTTCGTATTTATAGGATAAAATAAATAAAAGAATCTAAAACAAAATCATCGAATATATAAGAATCTAAAACAAAATCATCGAATATATAAGAATCTAAAACAAAAACATCGAATAAACAATTCCGAGCAAAGATATATATGTTAAAACAGAAGTCACCTGTACACTGAATAAGGTGCTATTTCGGGAGTACCGGAGAACAGGTTTAATTTCATCTAATGATTTTGAAAAAAGTTGTTCTAAAGTTTTATATTTGTATCATTTTGGACAATTACTTTATAAAGCTTATAATGAGTATGTGTAACAACAACAACAACAACAACACATACTTTAATTTTTGAATCATGTTACATAATGTAGAACAGTATGACTAAATACAATAGTATACAAATGTGGGTTCTTATTTTTTTTGGTTAAATTGTTTAACAACATGGGGACAGCTATTCTCTCACCACTAGAATACATAACTTATTGTTGCATATATCAACACTTACACTTCCTATCTTCATAAGGGAGAAATGAATTACGCCACCTTCCCGTTTCAACGGGAAGCCCAGAATTAAATATTTTATTAAAATAATCGCAATATATAGGAATCATAAGGTCTGTTGTACTTTTAATATATTCATTATATATATAATCTTGCGGCGAGACAGCTTTAGAAGTGTTACTTTTATCAATCATTTTCTTAATTTCAAATGAAGAAATTCTGCGATTTAATATCTCATTATTTTGCAAATTAATATTTGACATGTCAAAAAAGTCCTGTTCAAAATTACTCTCTGAATTTACCGTTTTAAAATGATCATCGTAACACTTCTATCGTATAATACCATTCACATTTTGTACC
Source organism: Ruditapes philippinarum (assembly GCF_026571515.1). NCBI lineage: Eukaryota > Metazoa > Mollusca > Bivalvia > Venerida > Veneridae > Ruditapes > Ruditapes philippinarum. The sequence continues at coordinate 109,831 of NW_026855974.1, read as the reverse complement.
ATTATATTCATATTGTATCGTATAATACCATACACATTTTGTACCATTATATTCATATTGTATCGTATAATCACATACACATTTTGTACCATTATATTCATATTGTATCGCATAATACCATACACATTTTGTACCATTATATTCATATTGTATCGCATAAACCATACACATTTTGTTACCATTATATTCATATTGTATCGTATAATACCATACACATTTTTGTACCATTATATTCATATTGTATCGTATAATACCATACACATTTTGTACCATTATATTCATATTGTATCGTATAATACCATACACATTTTGTACCATTATATTCATATTGTATCGTATAATACCATACACATTTTGTACCATTATATTCATATTGTATCGCATAATACCATACACATTTTGTACCATTATATTCATATTGTATCTCAAATACCATACACATTTTGTGCCATTATATTCATATTGTATCGTATAATACCATACACATTTTGTACCATTATATTCATATTGTATCGTATAATACCATACACATTTTGTACCATTATATTCATATTGTATCGCATAATACCATACACATTTTGTACCATTATATTCATATTGTATCGTATAATACCATACACATTTGTACCATTATATTCATATTGTATCCCATAATACCATACACATTTTGTACCATTATATTCATATTGTATCCCATAATACCACACACATTTGTACCATTATATTCATATTGTATCGCATAATACCATACACATTTTGTACCATTATATTCATATTGTATCGCATAATACCATACACATTTTTTACCATTATATTCATATTGTATCGTATAATACCTTACACATTTTGTACCATTATATTCATATTGTATCGCATAATACCATACACATTTTGTACCATTATATTCATATTGTATCGCATAATACCATACACATTTTGTACCATTATATTCATATTGTATTGCATAATACCATACACATTTTGTACCATTATATTCATATTGTATAAAAAGATCTTGTTTTTTACACAGCCATACAGAACATGTTTTAGATCATTAAAGAATAATTATAAATTATGTTGGTGTTGTTGTTTGAATATGACAGACTGTATATTTTTATAGTTTACGGACATTAATCTCACTGTACAAAATATATATATTACGAGAAAATCTCGTATAATTTTACGAAAATCAACAAAATCAACATAACCATTGACAATTAATGTTGTTTTCACATGCTTTTAAAAGTCCAATGAAATCGCTTACCTGCTTAGCATTCAATTTCCATAGAACCTTCTTTTATTTTAAAATAAGTACAAAGAAGTAAAATACATATTCAACTTACCCGATCATCATCACTTCGAATAAATCCTCACTTGAAAGTTCTCACTTGAAATTTTCTATCACATATTGTACCAGAAAATGCAACTCTTGTCGCGTTGACTGTCTTAATGAAGACATTTTACAGTGAAGAAAGTAATAATTAAGACAATTTATGACTACAGCTATTGCTAGATTTTTTTCTGAGAATGAGATGTGTGTGTTTGGTTTGTTTACCCTCGCCACCGGAATGAACCATATGGGCGAGCATATACTTCATTTAAAATATACTGTATTTATATGGGAACTAATGTTAATCTATAGTTTTATCGGTACATATGGAACATCTTAGCTCTAGCTCATTGGGCTTTTTAAAAGAAGATTTTTTTAAGTTTTTACTATACACATATAGTTAAAAACAATGACACCCCTGGGGCGGGGCCAGTTTTGACCACAGGGCTTTTATTTGAACAAACTTTGTAGACACTTACTAGAAGATGTTTCATGCTTAATATCTAAACTCTAGCTATTTGGGTTTTTTCAAAGAAGATTTTAAGTTTTTGCTATACACATATAAGGAAAATCAATGACCCCCGGGGCGGGGCCAATTTTGACCCCAGGCTTTTATTTGAACAAACTTTGTAGACACTCACTAGAAGATGTTTCATGCTTAATATCTAAACTCTAGCTATTTGGGTTTTTTCAAAGAAGATTTTTTAAGTTTTTGCTATACACATATAAGGAAAATCTGAATGACCCCCGGGGCAGGGCCAATTTAGACCCCAGGGCTTTTATTTGAACAAACTTGGTAGACACTCATTAGAACATGTTTGATGCTAAATATCTTAGCTCTAGCTCTATGAGTTCTTGAAAAGAAGATTTTTTAAGTTTTTACTATATGCATATAGGGAAAATCAATGACCCCCTGGGGGCGGGGCCAATTTTGACCCCAGGGCTTTTATTTGAACAAACTTGGTAGACACTCACTAGAAGATGTTTCATGCCAAATATCTAAGCTCTAGCTCTTAGGGTTTTTTAAAAGAAAATATTTAAAGTTTTTTCTTTCAGTTGCCATGGCAACCAAAGTTCTGCATGGAATTAAATTCTTTGAACAATTTTTAAAGGTGACCACCAAAGGAACATTCCTGTGAAGTTTGGATGAAATTGGCTCAGTGGTTTATGAGGAGAAGTAAAAGTAAAAGTCTACGGATGGCGGCCGGACGCCGAACGAAAAGCGATCACAAAAGCTCACCCTGTCACTTTGTGACAGGTGAGCGAAAAAACGAAAGAAAGTCTTTTTAAAGCAGTGTCAGGAACGTAATTCCCCAATTCAATGTGTTCGATTCTTATAGGTACTAATTTAATCAGATACATGCACAATGGAGTGCCAAATTTATTAAAACAAGTTTGTTTTAGCATGGAATGATAGAATTTGTCTGTTTATTGGTATATTTCACCCGAACACCTGCTTAGTTAATTGTGTGTGTTTGGGTTTGTTTACCCTCGCCACCGGAAAGAGACCATATGGGCGAGCATATACTTCAATTATAACGTTTTAAAAAGGGGGATCTGATGTTTATTTACTTGTTGTTATATCCGTACATGTGTTTATGTGCATACCATATCCCCCATGACAGGGTAGTCTCTACGTACAACCTCTGCCATGGGAGGAAGATGGGGCAATCCCATACTAAGTTTAAGAAATCTAAAATTTAATTAATAAAAAGCACTTATTTTAAAATTGGCCAAGACGTTTATAGTAGTTACCGTCTTTTATAACAGGTCTATTTAATATTTAATATAACTAAAAAATTTTAAAATATTACCTATAATGCGAAGAAGGCATGTCAGGAACATTTTCTGACCAATTCATTGTGGGCTGACTGTTATTTATGTTGGTTTCTATTTAAATGCTATAAACCGTATACATTGGGATGCATATGATTAATTACATGTTTGTAATTAGCAAAGTTTATTTTAAATTTTGTAAGTTCTACCGAACACCCGCTTTATAAAGTTAATTTTGATTGGTTTAGAGAAGATTGCCTCCTTTGTCCTCATTGGTCTAAAATTTCTTCTTTCTAAATTATGAAGGAGGTCAATCCGATTTGCTTGAAATTTCTGCAAGTTTTTCTGTTGACCATTATCGACAAGTTTTGTCAGCGCGGACTGGATAGAAATTTGAGGGTGCCCGTTGCATTCCAATGTATACGAGTTTTTACCAACTTTATTTCTAAATTAAAACAAATATAATAATTAAAATGTGGTGGAAACGGCCTTATCAATTTTATCACTGTCTCATGGTCTTTAAATATTATGCATCTAGATATCACACATAATAATAATCTTCTATTACTTAAACAATTCGTAGAAGAATAAGAAAAAATCTGAGCCCGAATATGGCTAATAATAATAACTTGGTTACCCATAATGTGATGAGATAGTCTTTTTGTAACATATTTAAGAAAATCTCATGCTTGAGTGAACCCGTGATAAACGTATTGCCCTCATATGGGGGCACGGATTCACGTTTTACTAGTATTAAGGGGGATACTAGTTTATATATACAGGAATAAAAAAGATAGATAATAAATAAACAGGCGGGGGGGCAAAGGGATAATACAATATGGAGTCTTTTTTGACAATTATGGGTAATCTGTAGCAGCACCTTTTCCCAATTTTATGCAAAATAACCATGAGACTGTATGGTAAAATAGTCTAGTGCACAGCCTATTTTAAGAAATTTTCAATTAAAATAACTATGGCAATTAAAATTACAAAATAAATAAAATAAATAAAATAAACTTCTCAATTAGCCCGTTTCACGGCCACTTATTAGGGCCACTTTTAAAATAAACATTTAAAAATTAAGGTTTTACACTTTATACATTGGTGGGGATGCCCAAAAAAATTTAAAAAATAAAAAATATTGTCAAACCCTTTACGTACAGTTTTCTATACTGTAGTATATAGTTTGGAAACCCCCCTCGCGTAAGGTTAAATAGTTAGGGTTTAAACCAAATTTATAAAAAGGGGGCCAGGGAGGGCCCCTAGATGCTGCCCCTGTTAATAAACTACCCAAAAAATTCCTAGAAAAGGCATTCTGAAATTTCTAATGACAGGTGATTTCAAAACTGGGGACCATTAAGTATTAAAAAAAGGATTACCCATTTTTGACATGCATTTAGTTTTTCCCCAGGTGCACATATTCAAACTTGACCTAGAATCATCAAAACAAACTTTCGCCCCAATTTCCGGGATACTTGGATCAAACAGTGGGCAACTTAGATTGTCTCCCTTCCCCCTTTCCGGGGAGGCCATTTTTGTAAACAAAGTCAAAATTTTTAAAAAAAATAAAATTTTTATGAAAAAAAAGACTTATATATACAAGACACGCCCAATTTTATTTTGGGACACTTCATTTTTTATTGATCCCCCACCATCTACGGTTCCCAAAAACACTTTTTTTAAAATTTAAATCGACTTTGATCGTACCCAACCCAGCCCCCTCCCCCTAGGGCCACTTTCCATAGGGTTCCACACCAGCCCATCGTTTTCTAGCTATTTTTTTCACGTCTATAAATTATTTATTAGAAACATTCCTACTGTTTGTAACATATATATTTTAAATTCCGTTTTTAAAACTTTTTTATTTTTTGATCATTGTTTAAATGGGTAAACCTTTTTATTATTCTAGAAATTTTGATATTTGGTTTTTTTGGGTTTAAACATCAAATTATAAAAAGGTCATTTTGACTTTTGGGTGTGTTTTTTAAAAATTTTACCGGGACTAGGGGAGAAATTTTTTTTTTTTTTTTGTGTTGTTATATGTAATAATACTGTAATCATAAAAAGGGAAAGTAAAATCTATACATATAATGTTTTAAAAATTATAGTTTTTTTTTAAAAATTTAGTTTTTTTAAATCAGAAAATATAAATTTTGGGATTTTTGGGGGTTTAAAACCCGAGAAATTGGAAAAAATGCCAGTAAGGGGGCCCGCAGGGGCCATCGAGACATCAACTTGGCCCTTTTTCGGGGTCTTTGGGGTTGTGTTTTTGGACCCGCAAAAACCCATGAGAAAAATCTTCCCAACAGGGCAGAGAACAAGGGGTCTAAAAGGGGTTAAGTAAGAAAATAAAACGTTACAATTAGGCCCCTGGGGGGGGGGCCCCAAAACAGCAAATTTCAAAAATATTAAGAAGGCAAACCTTGGCATAAAGTAATCTTTTTGCTAGAGTTTGGCCTTTTTTCGGGAAGCCTTGTTTTAGAAAAAAACGGGGAAATTTAACTGAAAAATATATTTTTGTGTAGTCACAAATTCCCGGGGGGAGACAACTATGATTTGTCATCCAGGGCATTCCATGGAGGGGGAAACCGGGTTCCAAGGGAAAAACCCCCACATAGGTGGATTTGACAGGTAAAGGGGAAACCCCTTTTTCCCCGTAGATACCCTTTCCCAAAAGAGGGGGGGACCCTTACGGAAATTTCCAAATTTACAATTCGCGGGTGCTTCCCCCTTGTTTGTTACCTGAGGGGGGATGACCCTAAATGAAAATAAAAAAAACAGAAACATATGTTGGGCCCCCCAAACAGGTGCTATTTCAGGGTTTTTGGGCCCCATAGGGCCCCAAGGGCCCTGCAGGGGTAAGACTGTGCGGTAGGTTTTCCCGGGGGCCCCATAATACAAAAATGTGGGTCTAAGAATTTTAAAGTAAAAAAACGGGGCAAAGGGGACATACGCGGCAACAGGGGGCTTGTCGCCTTTTTCCCCGGCCCAAAACAATTAAAACTATTCCCCGGGCCCCAAAAAAGGGGGGCTGGGACAAAGGCCATTATACGAAGGGGGAGGGGGGCCATGATAAAGGAGGGAAAAATGATCGGGGGCCCCCCCCCCGGGGCCCTCCCCCCTGCCAAAAAACCCCCCCAATTGCTCGCCTATTAATTGGGGGAGAGGGGAATTTTATGCTAAATTTAAAGGTGGCAGGGGTGGGGATTTGGATGGGGGATTCAAACCTTAAACCCCCGAATTTGGAAAAATTGGCAAATTGAAAGAGGGGGAAAGGGGGGTACTAAGGGAAGAACCCCCCCCCTCACCACTCCCAACAAACAGGGAGACCAGGGGGTCACCGCCGGGGGCAGAGGGGTCACCTCATCACCAGGGACGGTTTCTAAGGATCGGGCGTGAGTGACTGCGGGAGGTCACCGGTCGAGGACCCCATGGTTCTACAAGCATACCTCGTATTTAAAAATAGATCCCTCGAGGGACCCGCACCCCGAGGATACCAAAAAATTTGTTCTTTCCGGGAATGTCTATCCCTGCACACCGGTTAAGAGAAACTATCGGTTCCGTCAATTGGGCAATAAGTCAGCCCCAAACGTCAACCCGGCCAATCAAAAACATGTACATGTTCAGATCTATAGATATGTTAAAAAAAGACAATAATTAGATCTGCAGAAAAAAATCGGTCTGCTTAGAAATCTTGTATTTTAGATTATCAGCATAATCAAAAATAAAAAGCAGACCAAGCCCATAAACCCGAGCAAGGACATTTTTATAAAAATGTCCCTGTAAACAAATTTGGGGGTTTTTCAAGCCCGACCCAAAAAAATACCCCAAAGACGGGACGGGGGGTTTAAAAAAAAAACCCACGGGGCCTTTTGACTCCCGGGGGCTAAATTTAGGGGGGGGGGGTAAAAGGCCCCTTGGGCCCCCGGGGTTTAAACTAAAAAGGGGGAGACTTCTATAAGAATTTTTAAAAAAATTTCCCCCACAACAAGAATTTTTTCTCAACCGGCCCCAGTCAGGGCAAAAGATTTTTTAAATATTTTTTCAATAATTTCAGGGGGTTTAAAAAGTAAAACACATACAGAAATAAAAAAATTTTCATTGAAATCCCTCAAAAATTGATTTTTTAAATGTTTCCCGGGAAACCCAAAAAAATTGAACTAAATAAAGAAAAAATAACTTCCCTGGAAAACCCCCCGGGAATAGAAACCCATTTAATGAAGATCCCGGGGTTTAGTAAAAATGGGCAGGAGGGTTACCCCTTTTTTTAAAAAAAAATTCAATTAATTTATGGGGTCATTGCTGGGGGAAAACCCCCATTAATTAAGGGGGGGAAGGGGGTTTTAAAATTTACGGCAATCAAAATAATTTAAAGGCCCCTTTTTTCCCGGGTTTAAATTTAATAAAATTGGGGGGGGGTTGGCAGCCCATTTAAATCACTGAGAAAAATAAATGTTTATCTTTAAATAAAGAAAAAAATCTATTTAAATTGTGGGATAACTGGAGATTTTTAAATGTCTCACCAATTTTGGGGGTCATCAAGGAAAAAAATTATGGGGAAAGGAAATTTGGTCAGGGTCGAAAAAAGGTTTAGTGCTCTTAAATGATGGTCACCAACTGGGTTAAATAAGGTCTTTGGCCCCATTGTATGTATAGTTTCCTTAGCCCCCAAAAAATTTGGGTTTTTGGTTTGGGGGTTTAAAAAATGATACAAGGGGATCTGACCATTTTCCCAATTAAAATCACTAAAGGGGCAAAAATAAATGGAAACCAAATTTACCCAAAAAAAAAAATTTAAATTAGGGAAAAGGGCAGATTGGTCAAAATTTTTTCAAAATTTAATGTCAGGACCTTCCCATATGAAAAAGTTTTACAGTAATGAAATCAATATTTTTTTAAAAAAATTTAACAAGGTAAAATAAAAAGGGGGAAGGGGGGGTGGCTTTAAGGGGGGGGACCTTTTGGGGGGCCCCAGGAAAGGGGGGCCAAATCTGTTCCCGTGGGGGAATAAAAAATTTTTAAAAAGGTTTTACGGGAAAAAAAAAAACCCAATAAAAAAAATTAAAAAAAACCCAAAGCCCGGGAAATTTAACAACTTATAAAAGGGTAGCAGAACCCAAACTGTAAACATACTAAAATACGGGCTAAAAAAAAAAAAGGGTCAGAGTTTTGTGAGCCCAGGGGGCCCCTCAGAAAGGGTATTTGCAAAAATTTTTTTGGCAAAAAAATTAAAAGAATTAAAGGTCGGGCTAAAAACCCTGTACATTAAAAAAATTTAAATCAAAATTATGCAAAAACCCCCCTTTTAAAAAAGGCTAAATTTCTAAAAGGGGAAATAAAAACGGGTTTCCCCAGTGACCAAAAATTTCCCCAAAAACCCCTTAAATACCAGGGGATTTTGGGAGCCCAAAAAACCAAAATATATAGGGACCGGGGGGAAAATAAACACGCCTTTTTAAAAATCTCCCTCTTACTTCAGGGAATTTTGGTTTCATTTTTAAATAAAAGGCGGGGTTTTTGCCGGGGGAAAGGAGGGAATTTAAACCTCCCAGAGGGTTCAAGAAAACCGGGCCAAGGGGGGTGCTGGACATCGGGCTCAGGTTGTACAATGGGGGTGGGGGTTTTGGGGGGAAATTCCCCCAATTGTTTGGGGAAGGAGGCATGTTTTCCATACCTATAAAAAAAAAAGGGCAAGAAAAAACCCAAAACCCCAAAATTTTTATGGGCCTTTACCCTTTAAATTAGGGGGAAAAATTGGGTTTGGGAAAAAATTTTTTTAAGGGCCCCTTTTTAAAAATTTTGGGCGGGAAAATAAAAAAACCATTTTTAAACCCCCTTTATTTGGATTCGGGAAAGGGAAAAGGGGGCACTTTGGGCCCACCCTTGCTCAACTGCAACACGCCCGTGTTTCCTACCCAAAAAACAGTTTCACGATCAGGGGTACCCTATTTTTTTTAGCCCTTGACAGCAGCTTTTGATTTTTACCCCCCTTTTCCGGTTTTTTATCAAGTTAAAAAGAACAGGTGTGACGGTGCCCCTTTTCCCAGTTTTTTAAGGTTTTTTTTAGAGGGCGGGAAAAAATATCGGTTCGATTAAAGGTTTAAAGTCTGATAAAAGGCCCCATGGACGTGGTACCCCCCGGGGCTCGTCCTCCCCCGTTATTTTTTCTCTATTATTTTTTTAAGGGCTTCCCAAAAAATTTTTTTAAAGGATCTGGTATGGTCATTACCCAGTTTGTTTGGTTTAAATTCCAAAGCCCGGGAAAATCGGGGAAAAATTTTTGGTTAAGCTACCCCAAGGTCCCAACAAGTTGGCATGGCCCCTTCCCTTAGGGGGGATGGGGCCCAAAAAAAGGGGGCTTTAAAATTTTAAACAACAAACTGTGGGTATTGTTTTTGGTAAAAAAAAACCAAAAATTAAAAAAGGGTTACCCTTTAGGTTTTCCCCATTAAATTTTTTAAAAGGGGCCGATTTTAGTTTTACTTTTAGATGACAAAAAACCAGGGGGCCCGGGCATTTTCAATGATTTGGGTCAACAAAATGTAAAAAGGGTTTTAAAGGGTTCATGGGGAGGGTTAAAGGCATGTTTTTTGGGACTGAAAGAATAGCCTATTACTCCTATAAAATCCTTAATAGTTCAAAAAATAAGATTATGGTGCTCAGTTTCTATTTTGTGCTAAGAAAAACATTTAAAAAAACTGTTTCCCGTACAAAACACTCCCCAAAGGATTGGCCCGGGGGGCCTTTACCCACCCCAGGGCAGGGACCTGGGGTGGAGGCCGGTATGGGTTCCCCCTAAAATTTAAGGGAAAAAGGAAAATAAAAAACTTTAAAAAATTTTTTTATCCCCCGGGGTTCAAAGGCCCCCGGGCAGACAACCCGGTCCGTGATTTGTGGGAAAAGAATTTATACACTAAATTAGGTTTAAAAGCCCCGTCCTCCCCTTTTGGTCTGCAAGCCGGGGCCAGCGGGGACTGGGGTTTTAAAAAGGTTTAAACTTTTGTTAGGGGAAAAGCGGCCCATGGGGGTTCCCCCGGGGGCCCCCAAACCCTTTGGGCCTGGGGGTCGACATTAAAATTCCAAAAAAAAGTGAAAAAAATTTAAAATTTTGCCCGCTTTCCCGCAAATCAAAAACAAAATTTTAAATTTAAACAAATATAAGGTAAAACACATATTTTACAGATGGATCAAAACCCCCGGGAAACTTGGAAAGGTTTTGCCTGGCGGGTTAAAATTTCCCTTCCATAAAATATAAAAAAAGATGGGTTTAACTAATAAAAACCCCCTCTATACCCCCGAGCTTTTTGCTTATTAAAAATTGTTTATGTGCTGGATTCAGGCCCAGTAGAAAATAAAAAAGCTTATTTTTCGGATTCATTTTCCCACTGATTTCCTGAAAACCCAACAACATTTCAGTCAAAAACCGGGTTTTTTAAAATAAAATAATTCTATTAAAATAAAAAAAAGCCAAAATGTGGAAAAACGGGTTCCCTTTATTTTTTGGTGTCCAGACATATGGGGAATCTCAGGCAATGAAAGGCAGACAGGGGGGGGCCCAAAAATGGGTTTAAAACCTCAAAAATTCATGAATAAAAATTCACCCCCCCCACGGGAAAATATATTCCAAAAAAAAAAAATATATAGTTCATTTTGGAAAACTGATTTCCAAAATTTCCCTTTTCCCAGGTAAAGGGGAAAATAAAATGGGCCTCAGGGGGCTCGGGTCCCCCAGTTCAATATAAAAAATTTTAAAAAAAAGATAGGGCCATAACAAACTGAGGTTGGGGCCCAAACCCTATTCCCAGGGATTTTTGGCCAATATATCAAGAAAAGCCCCCCAAATTGTCCCCCCTTTTTGGGGAGTGAGATATAAATTATCCCCCCCTATTGCATGAGTGCACCATTTTTGGGGGAAATAGATATGAACTGGGGTGGGCCTTGGTGCTGTGGGGTTTGGGGTTATAGCACAAAAATTTTCAAAACCCCCAAAGAAATATTCAGTACATTTTTTTTAAAAGTTTAGTTATTCTTTTAAATGTTTTTAAACAGAAAAAATTTAAAAAAAAATAATAACCCATTACAAAATTTATGAGTGAGGGCCCTTTTAAATTTTAAATTTTTTTTTCAAATCAACTTGATTTTTGACCCCACCGATATTAAACATAGAAGTCATGATTCCCTTTTAATGAAAAATCCCCCTTCCCCTCCCTGACAAAAATTTAAAAAGATGAAATTTTTTTATAAATAATTTAATTTATTATTAGGTTTAATGGGCCCCCTTTTGCATACTAAGTCCCCGGGGCGGTCTTTTTTTATAAAATTTATAGTTTTGTTTAACAATCAAATTATTAAAATAAGATCCAATTTCTACAAAATGGGCAAAATTGGGTAACCCCCAAACCATTAAAGGTTTTTAAATTTGTTTTAATAAGCAGTTTTGGGAAAAAAAAAAAATTTGTTTAATTAGCATCTTGACTTTAAAAATTTTACGCTTTAATAGAGATTTTTAGGAAAAATCGGGTAAAATTTCTCTATTATTTGACATAATATGACCCGGGTAAAAAAAAAAATTAAAACCCAAAATAAAATTAAAAATATTCAAACTTTTAAATTTAATTAAAATTTAACTAAACCCCATTAAGGGTGTCAAATTTAAAAAAGAATTTTCATTTTTTATTTGGTTTTTAAAAAAGTTGGGTTGTTTCCCTATCCCAGCATTTTTAATATTTTGGTAAATAGTCAATTTAAAAAATTTAAAAATAAAATTTCAAAAATTTAAAAACCCCCCCCAAAAAGAAAATTTTTTCTTTTTTCAAATGCCACATAATTTTAAAAATTAAGAGCAATCTTTTAATAGATAAAAAAAATTTCCCTTTCAAAATCCTTAAAATTTTAAAGAAATAGGGAAATTTACCTATGAACATAAACTTAATACTTAAATCACAAAATTTTTAGATAATAGTAAAAGGGAAGAAACTAAAAACTTGGATTAAATAAGGGTATATTTTCTAAAATTTGCTGCTTGATAAAATTAATTTTGGGCCAAAATAAGTCAAAGGGTTTAAAATAGGGACTTTTAGGATTTTAAATATGAAATTTTTAAACCCAAATCTTAGAAAATATTTGAAATAGGATAGGGGGAAAAATTAAAAATTATACTAGAAAAAGGAAATTTTTGGGTTAAAAGAGGGTTTCCCCCCCAATACTTTAATTTTGGTTTTTTGGTTTTACTCTTTTAAATCAACTTTTTTTCAACTTTTAAAGGGAAAAGAAATGAAATACAAATAAATTTAAAAAAATAAATGGAAAATTTCCCCAATTACTTTTAAAAATAAAAATTATATACATAGAAAAAAAAAAAAATTAAACCTGTAGAGGGAAAACCAACAATGTTACATAAAAACTAAAATTGTTTAAATTTTTTCCCAAAACCTGGGTGCCAGAGTAAAATTTTTAATGAAAAAATTAAAAATTTAAATTTTAGTTTTTTGATGGGGGACAGATATGGGGCGGGCTAACTGAGCGGGGTGGACGGCCGTACCCAGGGGAAATTTGCCCCAAATTTTGCTGCCCTTAAATAAAATATTAAAATTTTTCCCCATATAGTTTTTAAAATACACAAAAGTTTTTGGGGTAATTTGGGGTATTATTTAATCCCTTTTTTAAAATGTACAAAATTTTAAAGGGAAATTTGTGGGTTGCCCTTTCCCTTTTGGGTAATATTTCCTCCAGGAATAGTTTTTAATTGGTATTGTTTCTTTTTCAAAAAATTTTAAATCATTTGGCCCCAAAGAACCCGTTTTTTTAAATTTTAAATATGGTATATCCATATGGTGTTTTAAATTTTTCCTTTAAACTCCCAAAAGGGTTTGTTCCCATCTTTTACTTTTTTGTTTTATTTTGTTCTATTTTGTGAAAATTTACCTTGACCCCATTAAAAAATTAAATTTTTTAAAAGTTGTAATTGTCCCGGGTTTAGACCCTTTTTTGCAAATAATCTTTTGTTTTTTTATTACATGTAATTAAATTTTAAAAGTTTTTAAAAAAGGGGCCTTTAAAACGGTGAACAACTTTTAATTGTTTTTTAAAATTTTTTTAATAAAATTTTAAAACTTTTTCTTAAAACCCGACTGTACACTATAAACCATTTTTTGTCCCGGACATAAATAAATAAAAAATTGGGGTTGGGGGCTACATGATACCTAAATTTACATAAAGCCCCATTTTTTTACCTTTTTATATTTTTACCCTTTGGAATAAAAAAACAGCTGGCCCTGTTTGTAATAAAATTAATATATCAATTTTTTTAAATTTTTTATTCTTCTTTTTATGGGTTTCCCAATCTTTTTAACATACTATTTTTTAAAAAATTGGGACCCCTTTTAAAATAATATGGACCCAAAGGCTATATGGGGCTAAACAAGTATGAAGTTCTTTTTATTAAATTTTAAATTAAGAGGATTTCATAAATTTAAGGATGCCCTATTTATTTAAAACTAGCATAACAAGTCCTAGGATTTACAAGGGCTGTTTTTTTTTAAAAGACCCTTAATTTTGCAAAAAACTCCTTATCAGATTTTCCCATTTTAAACAAATATTTTTTTAAAACGTTTATACTTGTTTCCCCAATGACAAAAATGGAGAAATACGTTAATTCATTGGGGTAGAAAAAAAGTATGGGGGCAGCTTTTTTTTTTACTATCCATTTTTGGGGGTAACCAAGATTTTATTAATACCCAAAATTTGGGGTTTTAAAATTTTTTCTATCTTCTATATTTTTTTTGTTGGGGTTCCTAAAAATTTCTAGAATAAAAATAAAATTACTGAATTTTCATTGTTTTTTTTTTATAAGATCATGTCCCAAATTGAAATTAGAAATTTTCCCCTCCTTGTTTTTAAAATTTATTTAAAAAAGGGGTGTCGTGGTTGTTCAACAGACACCTTTGTTATATTTTTAGCATATAGGGGAAAACTTTGCAGAAATGTCAAAAAGAGACCCGGGGGTCTAGCCCCAAAAAATTCTTCGAGTTTAAGCCCCAAAATTGGATAAAAAGATGCCCCAATAAAAAATTGGTTTACTATAAACCCAAATCTTTTCCCTTAAATCCCTAATTCCCATAAAATAAACCCCCTTTTTTGGGAAAATCAAAATTTCCCCTACTAAACGTGGTTCGGCGCTATTTGTAAAAATGTTTTGCACTTTTTCTCCCCTAGAAAGAAAATTTTTAAAATGTTTGGCCATTTGAAAAAAAACTAATTCCGGGGGTGTTTGCAAAGGGTTTATACTTTTAAAACCTTTTTCATTTGAAAAAATAAAGTTTATAAAAAACAAAATAAAAAAATTTAAACTGTTTTTGGGTCGTTATGGGAAGGGTACGGTAAAAGGGTTTTCCCCCCTTTTAAAAATTTTTTTTAACATTATAAATTGTTTTTGAAAATAAAGGGAAGTTTCACCCTTAAAACATAATTTTAAAGGGTTTTTTTTTTTCCCCAAATTATAAAAAACGCCCCCGGTAAAAGCGTTTTCCCCCCTTTTTTAAATTTTAAAATTTAAATTTTAAATAACCCTTTTTAATCTTATTGTGGGATGTAATCCCAGTTTTCCCCCCCCATTCAGTGCAATTTTTTTTTTATTTTTGGGGCGGGAAAATTGAAATCACTATCACATATGCAGATATTAACAAAAAAAGTGTTTTCCCTTTAAAAAAATAAAGGCATAGGGCTCCCCCATAAGGGGTTTTTTAACCGGGGGGAGGGTAAAAAACTCAACCAAAAAACCACAGGTTTTCTGCCCAAATCTCATAAAAAGGTGAGTAAAAACTGTGACCATTACAGTTTTAAAAAAGGATTATCCATTTTTTTGGACAGTTGGGGCCCAGTTTTTTACCCGGGTTTGCCCACTTTATTAAAAATTGACCTAAAAATAAATAAAAACAAATTTTTCAGCCCAATTTCCAGGATATTTGGGTAAAACATTTAGCAACTGGGATTTTTAAAAAGTTTTTTCTTTTTTTACCCCGGTGATTCAAAATCGTTTTGAACTCACCCCAAGCAATTCCCTAGACAAGCATCCTGCCCAAGTTTGTTTATAATTGAGTAAAAAGTCCCAAATAAAAGTTAAAAAGGGTTTTTTCCTTTTTTTGGGGCGGGTCCCTAGTTTTTCTTTCCAAGTTTGACCCTTTTCGATCTTGACTTAAAAATCATAAAAAAAAACTTTCGGGAAAATTTTAACGAATATTTGGTTTCAAACCCAGTACCCCATTTTTTTTAAGAGTTTTAAAACAAATTTTTCATTTTGCCCCTGTGCCCTATTTTTTTAAATTCCGAGATGCCCCCTTTGTTCGATTTATTCCCGGGAATAAATTAAGAAAAATTTTCCTAAACCAATTTTAAATGAAAATTTGAGTAAAATTTGTCCACGGGAAGTTTTAAAAAAGGGTTTTTTAATATTTTTAGTTGGGTGCCCTTATTTTTTTCATCCGAGATGCCCCAATTCGAACTCATCCAGCAAAAAAACCTAGAAAAGCATCTTGATAAAAGTTTGTGAATTGATGAAAAAATGTAACCGTAAGTTTTTAAAAAGGTTTTTTTTTTTTTAAAAGCCCCGGGACCTATCTTTATCCGAGATGCCTTTTTCAATTCACCCGAGTTCATAAAAAAAACATTTTTGAAAAAAGTTTGATGATGATGATAAAAAATTGCCCACTAGAGTGTTAAAAGGGTTTTTCAAATTTTCTACCCCCCGGGTGACCTATTTTTCCACCCAATATAAACCATGTTCAAACTTTCCGGCAAATACCTGGGAAAAGCATCGGGCCCCAAGTTTGATGATGTTGATGAAAAAATTTTGCCCGCTAAGTTTTTTTAAAAGGGTTTTTTTAATTTTTTACTCGGGGGGAACCTATTTTTTTAAACCCGAGATAAACCCATTTTTTCGAATCATCCAAGCTATAAATAGATAAGATCCTGCCCAAGTTTATGATGATTGTTTGAAAAAAATGTGACGCTAGAGGGGGTTAAAAAGGGTTTTTTATTTATAGCCTTGGGCCCTAGTTTTTATCAAATGAAAAAATTTTTAAAATTATAAAGCTTTTATCTAAACCAAGCACCCCTGAAAAATTTTTGGATAAAGATTGGGTCTAAAATGTACCATAGTGTTACAATTTTTTTTCTATTTTTTAGCCCCTGTGCCCTGATTTTTCATAAAGAGATGCCCCAGGGTTGAAACAATCCAACCCAAATTGATAGACAAGCAATCTAAAAAAAATTTTTGATGAAAAATTGTTTCAAAAATGGCCACAAAGAGTGTTCCCCAAGGGTTTTTTTTTTTTTTTTTGCCCCGGTGCCCTATTTTTTCATCCAAAGAGGGCCCCAGGGTTTTTAAAATCACCCAAGGGTTCATAACAAAACCCTGCCCAAAGTTTTATGATGTTTGGGTAAAAAATGTGACCTTTTAGAGTTTTAAAAAGGGTTTTTTTCTATTTTTGTTTCTTGTGACCTATTTTTTTTCATCCAAAGGGGCCTGTTCAAACTAAACCCTACCCTTTTCCCAATTTAAAAAAGCACCCTGCCCTTTTTTTGGGATGATGATTAAAGGAAAATTTCCCGCCCGTTAGATTTGTTACAAGCAATTGTGGACTACGACGGACTGAGGACGACGGACATTCCCATCTAAAAAGCTCCCCCGGGAGAAAAGCTCAGGTGACAAAAAAGATTTTTTCTAGTTAAAAAAACTGGTATTTATTTTAAAATTTTTCCATTTTATGCATTGATTATTTTAAACATTCGCCTTTCGCTGGAAAAATGTGAGCCCCGCGGCACCCCTAAAAAATATTAAAACCTTTATCAAAATTTGGATAAAAGGGAACCCCCAACCCCCAAATAATGATTTTAAAACAAGACAAAAAGATTTTCCCTTTTAGAAAAAAAAGAAAAAAAAACCTTTTCCCTGAACAAGATAATTGGCCCAATCATTTTTGTTTATTTCTTTTATTTAGAGAATTTTTCTTTTTCTTTTGGGTTGTTAGA
Organism: Ruditapes philippinarum; assembly: GCF_026571515.1. Lineage (NCBI taxonomy): Eukaryota > Metazoa > Mollusca > Bivalvia > Venerida > Veneridae > Ruditapes > Ruditapes philippinarum. The sequence goes on along the minus strand of NW_026855974.1, from coordinate 92,697 downwards.
AAATAGGTCCCCCACGGCCATAGAAGAAAATAAAAAAAATTTCCTTCGCGAACACCTTTATTTTAAATGAGCCAACAATTTTTAAATGGGGAAAAGTCATTTTTTCCCAAAAAAGACATTTGGTTCTCCCAATTTTAGTTTTAAATTATTTAACGAAAAAGTATTTTATTTTTGTCAATTTTATTCAATTATAAAAATCTGATACCCCATTCTTTTTCTTTTCGTGTTGGATAAAAAATGGGGCCCCAAATTTTTACCTTTTTGGGAAACTTCAATTTAAAATTTCCCGATAATTTTTATTCTGATTTTAAAATTTTTGAAAAAAATTTTTTTCTACAATGTACGTATATATTTTAAAACGTTTAAAATATTCCAAGGCATTATCCCTTATCATATAATCAGATCTGATATCCCATTTTCTTCTTTCGGGTATCAAAAAGTTTAAAAAAATTCTAAATTTAAAAATGTAATAAAAAAATTGCTTTTATATGTTATAAAAATATCCCTTTTAAAGGGCCCAAATTTTGGTCTTATAGTTATAGACCTTGTTTCACTTTTTAAACTAAAAAACAACGTCTTTTTTTAAAATTTAAATATTAAAAATTTAAAGTAAAAAAAATCATTTTTATCGTTATTTCATGCCGAACATGGGGTTTAATACGTGCTCTTTCATTTTTCAGAAGCATTGTCTCCTTGTTTCCATTGGTCCATTTACTATCCCATTTTTTACTTCAAGGTCAAAAATTTGACCTATGACCCCCTCAGGGAAAGGTGGGCATAAACCAAAAAACTTGTTTTTTCTTTTTTGCTGTACTCTATGTAGAGCATTTAGGACCCTGTTTTTTATTTAAAATTTGAAATTTTTTAAGATATAAAAAATAAAAAACATTTAAAAATGATTGCCACTAAACCTTATAGATAAAATTGAACCAAAAATTTTTAAATTTTATTTTGGCTTTTAATTTTTTTCGAAATTTTATTCGGTTTTAAAGGGAATTTTTTAAGGGGATACTTTTGATTTGAATCAAATGATTAAAATTGCTTTGGAATTTGCCCTTTAAAACAGCTTTAAAGGGGGTAAATTTTTCCCCATGTAAGGGCCAAAACCACAAAGCTAAGGGCAACCCGTACCAAAAAGTTATTTATAAAAAATTTTTTTTAAAAAGATTGAACTTTTGTTTATGTAGATAATTTAAAAATTGGTTGACAAGGGGAACCCCGGAGTCAACCAGAGCTCCTCCCCGGCAACTACGCTACTAGTATCCCCCCTTTCCCCCATGAAACGGGGCCGCCGGGGTGCCCCAAAACAGGGCTTTTTCCGTCCTCCCCCTGATGGGAAAGAGCCTGAAGGACTGCATAGGCTGTCTCTGAAACCCCTGTCTCACCATAAAACCCGTCATTTTTATTTTTAAATTTAGGACAAGTAAAAGTTAAGTTTTTTTTTTTTTTAATTTTCCAAAGGGAGAGATAGATATCCCCCTGTTAAATTTTGTTAATTTTTATATTTAATTGCTGAAAATCTTTTTTTTTGGGTAGCGTATATTAAATAATTGTTTTTATTGGTTTTTTTAACCGAAAAATCAAATTTAAAAATAATATATTATTCTAATTTGGAACATTTTTTTAATTTGTGTTTAAGGGGTTTAATTGTTGTCTTATTTGAAGTATTCAATAAAGCTAAAAATATAGTATCAGATAATTAATTAAAGTTTCTCCCCTTGGACGTTATTAGCCAATATATAGGAATTATTCTAAATCATTGAGAAATTATACATCATAGGAAAATGGCTATAAATTTTAATTTTTCAATGGATTTTATTGGGGTTTTCTTCTTTTAGTCCATTATATGTATCTGTTATTTAAAAAATAGAATTTATGCTATTTATCTTCATCTGTTTTAATTCGTGGGGAGTTATATTTGTGTAAAATTATCACATTTTGGGATTTTTTGGTGTGATTTTGGAAAAGTTACCCATCATAGGAAAATTACTATATCTTTTTTAGTTTTTAATAAATTCTTTTGGGGTTTTCTTATTTTATTCAATCAGATATGTCTCTTAATTAATATTGTGGTTTAATATTGATTAGTAAATTAGATTTCAGATCATAGAAGGTTAAGATTCATGTAAAATTTTCTTTATTTTAGTACTTTGGTGTTAATATTGTACTAATAACCTACTATAGATAGATTGCTGTTATATTATCATTTACTATACAATTTATTTAGAGATTTTTTCTGTAAGTTATGTGGATGTATCTATTACTTATTAAGAATGATTTGGGATGAGTTATCTACTCTATTACATTTAATGTTGGGTATATTTAAATATGTTGTTAAATAGGTGTCAAGGGACTAGAGTATGCAAACTGGGTCCCTATTAACCTGTTATTGTAAATTTATATTACTATAAAATTATGGTTATATATAATTTGGTAATATATCTATATTATTTGATTATGGTTATATATATTTTGGTTATATAATTGTGTTACCTGAGGGGGACACGGGCACAATTCAAGTTGTTTTCTCAAATTTTATCGGTTAATTTACACTCTAGGATAAATATCTCTAGAGCTCCATATACATGATTATGATGTTGTTTTGGGGGATTTAAAATGTTTTTTATAGTAAATCCAAGCCCCACTGATCCAATGCGACCCACCAATTCTTAAGTTTTCTCAAAAGTTTGAGCCCATGCAGTCTTAGTCAGCTAATGATTTTATCAATTTTGGAATTGTTTGAATATTTTGTTGGTCGTTTAAGGCTGACTGTAGTATTTACATGTTTGATTTTGGGAAGATTATCATTTATTTCTTTTTGCCACTTAGATAAAATATGTTGGCGTATTATGGAATATACTTCAGTGGGGGAGAGTGGTATAGGTTCTGTTACACCGCTGAATTTTAGGCCTGCCTTGGCCGCCATGTCCGCCTGTTCGTTACAATAGATACATATATGTGCTGGACACCAAACAATGGTTACCAATTTGCCTATATTTAGGCATTTATTGTATATTATTGACTATTATTTGATTTCAGTGAGACCAGTGAAGATAGAGAATCAGAGAAAATGACAACTTTATTGTGATTGTGATTGTTGTCATTTATCCAGCACAAAGCATTCCTAATTGCAAGTAGCTCAGCCGTATAGATGGATGTTTTATTTGTTAACCTGTCAATTTTTTCATATTGCTGGAAAGGGATTACTACGGCTGAAGCTACTTTGCCAGAGTCCATGTCTTTAGATCCATCTGTGTATATATGTGTTTGACCTGAGTATTTTTCATAGTATATCTGTACTTCTGATCTTGCGAGGTGTGGAAGATCAGTTTTGTTCACTACTGGTTTGGGAGATAAACTCGGCCGAAAATCAGTGTTTTGGGGGCATATTTCATTTATTTGTTTACGTATTCTGATGAATCTTGCACCATAATAAACTTCAGCTCTTCGATTTTCCGGTATCACCGTAAAAGTTATATTTAGAAACATAACGGGTATTTTGAGAGGCCCTGGAAGAGGTACGTAAAAAGGATATTTAAATGGCGTGCGAGTAGATAAAATTCCGGCTCTTTTGTTTTTTCTTCTTAAATAGTAAGTTAAACGTAAAAAATAACATGTTTAGACATTTTATTATTTCTTTGCGTTCATTTATGTCCAAATAAAAAAATATTTGTTACCCAAAATTGTTGGCATTACGTTAGTATAATGAATATCTATGATAACACGGATATTTATATGGCAACGTGCTATGTAAACATATAATCATTTTTACGTAAAACAAGGCATTAACATTTATTAACGAAAATTATGTAGTTAGTTGATCTTGTTTTAATCATATTTTATAAGAATTTAGTGATTCTAAATTTATTTTTGCTTAGCTTCAGAAGTGAAGAAGAAATTATTTAGTGGTATTCAGCCTACACATTAACATATAAAAAGGAGCATTTTAACATCAGTCTTTCAATCCATTCACTTAAAAAGATTAACAATTGTGTAATCAGGCCTTTTTTCTGAGTTTAGCAAGACAAGCGAGTTCTGAAATTTCATTCTACAAAATGGTATACGTAAACGTCGTCTGCTTTACCGGTAGTCGGTCAATATATTAAAGTACCCCTGTGCGGGCCTCAAGATGAGCATCTGCTGCACATACGCACAACAATGGAATTCCCGTACTTTTTATAGGCAAGTTTTGTAAACAAACAGGCAATAAACAACAAACATACTTTTAATCTTTACCTCATATCTTAACTAATAATAGAACTGATTGTTTATGGTAAGGCAGGGGTTCAGAGACAGCCTATGCTGTCCTTCAGCCCATTCCATCAGGGGAAGGACGGCAGAAGACTGTCTCGGGCACCCCGGCGGCGCCCTGTCACATCAGGGAGGGGGGATACTAGTGTCCTACGTTGCCGGGGAGGAGCTCTGGTTGACTCCAGGTTCCCCTGTCAACCAAATTTTAAATATACCTATTCTTTGAACAATAAGTCCCAACTCGTTATAACAGTTTTGGATAAATAACAGTTTTGTTGCGGGTTGACCTGAAGCGTGTGGACTGCCGTACCTCGGGAAATATACCCAATTACAAGCGTTTTCATACAAAATTCTAACAGCATTTTAAGAATTTTTTTTATTTAAATCTAAATTATACACCTAAAATTCCCAACCCAAACCAAATCAAACAATATTATACTCAAAATGACTTTAATTGTGTTACCAACATATCTATAAGGATTAGTGGCAATCATTTTTAATGTATTTTACTATTTATATCTTAAACAAGATATGTTTGTAAAACATGTATGCCCCCTATCAGCAGCCAATTAGTCATGTGATAAGGTTATTAAATTGCATGATTCTGACCCAGTGGATCAAAACAATTAATACGGGTTGTCAAGTACTTACTGGTCATGACCTTAACTTTGACCCTTGACACCAAAACTCATAGGGGTCATCTGCCTGGTCCACGACCAATCATCATACAAGTTTGAAGTTCCTTGGCCTAAGCGTTTTTAGTTAATTGATCGGAAACCCATTTTTTACCTACAAGGTCAAATGTGACCTTGAACCTTTGACCGCCTTGACCCCAAAATCAATAGGTCATCGCTGCTGGTCATGACCAATCACCATACCAAGTTTGAAGTTCCTAGGCCTAGGGTTCTTAGTTATTGATTGGAAAGCATTTTTTTACACTACAAGGTCAAATGTGACCTTGCCCTTTGACCCCTTAACCCCAATATCATATCTATAGGGGTCAATCTGCTGGTCATGACCAATCACCATTCCAAGTTTGAAGTTCCTAGGCCTAAGGGTTCTTTAGTTATTGATCGAAAACGTTTTTACCTAAGGAAGTCAATGTGGACCGCCTTGACCTTTGACCCCTTGACTCCAAAATCAATAGGGGTCATCTACTGATCATGAAAATCACCATATCAAGTTTTGAAAGTCCCTAGGCATAAGGATTCTTTCGTTATTAATCGAAACCGTTTTTTACCTACAAGGTCAATGTGACCTTGACCTTTGACCCCTTAACCCCAAAATCAATAGGGTCATCTGCTGGATATAACCAATCACCATACCAAGTTTGAAGTTCCTAAGCCTAAGGGTTCTTTTGTTATTGTTGGAAACCGTTTTTTATCTACAAGGTCAATGTGACCTTGACCTTTGACCCCTTGACCCCAAAATCAATAGGTCATCTGCTGGTCATGACCAATCACCATACCAAGTTTGAAGTTCCTAGGCCCTAAAGGGTTCTTTAGTTATTGATGGAAACCGTTTTTTAACCTACAAGGTCAATGTGATCTTGACCTTTGACCCCTTAACCCCAAAATCAATAGGGGTCATCTGCTGGTCATAACCCAATCACCATACCAAGTTTGAAGTTCCTAGGCCTAAGGGTTCTTTTTGTTATTGATCCGAAACAGTTTTTACCCAAGAGGTCAATGTGACTTGACTTTGACCCCTTGAACCACCAAAATCAATAGGGGTCATCTACTGATCATGACCAAAATCACAATACCAAGTTTGAAGTTCTAGGCCTTAAGGTTCTTTAGTTTATTGATCAGAAAACCATTTTGCTTACAAGGTAATGTGACTTGAAAACCTTTGGACCCCCTTGACCCCAAAATCAATAAGGGTCATCTACTGACTCATGACCAATCACCATACCAAAGTTGAAGTTCCTAGGCCTTAAGGTTCTTATAGTTTATTGATCGGAAACCGATTTGCTTACAGGTCAATGTGACCTTGACCTTTTTGACCCTTTACCCCAAAATCAATAGGGGTCATCCTACTGATCATGACCAATCACCATACCAAAGTTTGAAGTTCCTAGGCCTTAAAAGGTTCTTTTAGTTATTGATACGAAACCGTTTTTGCTTGCAAGGTCAATGTGACCTTGACCTTTGACCCCTTGACCCCAAAATCAATAGGTCATCTACTGATCCATGACCAATCACCATACCAAGTTTGAAGTTCTAGGCCTTAACAGGTTCTTTAGTTTTGTTTGAAACCGTTTTTGCTTACAAAAGTCAATGTGACCTTGACCTTGGCCCCTTGACCCCAAAATCAAATAGGGGTCAATCTACTGGTCATGATCAATCACCATACCAGTTTGAAGTTCCTAGGCCTTAAGGTTCTTTTAGTTTATTGATCGGAAACCGTTTTTGCTTACAAGGTCAATGTGACTTGACCTTTGACCCCTTGACCCAAAAATCAATAGGGGTCAATCTACTGGTCATGACCAAAATCACCATACCAAGTTTGAAGTTCCTAGGCCCCTTAAGGTTCTTTAGTTATTGATCGGAAACGCGTTTTTGCTTACAAGGTCAATGTGACCTTGACCTTTTGACCCTTGACCCCAAAATCAATAGGGGTCATCTCCTGGTCATGACCAATCACCATACCAAGTTTGAAGTTCCTAGGCCTAAGGGTTCTTTAGTTATCACTTGGAAACCATTTGGTCTACGGACCGATGGACCGACGGACCGACAAGTGCAAAGCAATATACCCCCTTTTCTTCGAAATGGGGGCATAAAAATCAAATTTTAAATGTTAACAAAGTCAAAATGCTCTACTCAGAGTACAGCACAAATTGTAAACAATACTTTGTTTATGCCACATTCCTGAGGGGGTCATAGGTCAAAGTCTTGAGCTTGAAGTCAGAATCGGATAGTAAATGGACCAATGGCCGCATAGGAGACAAGTGCTCTCAACCAATGAGAGAGCATGTATCAAATCCCATGTTCGGCATGAAATAAACGATAAAATAGATTTTTGACTAAATGGTTAATATTTAATTTAAAAACTGACGTTATTTCAGTTTTATAGTGATACAAGATCTATAACTATAGACTATTTTGCCTTTAAAATGTAATAATTTTACTACATATACAGCATTTTGTATCACTTTTCAAATTTAGATTTTCTATCTTTCCGACACCGAAAGAAGAAAATGACATATCAGATCTGATTGTATAGATCAGATATAATGTTTTGGAATATTTTATCATTTAATACATATAACGTACATTGTAGAAAACAATTTTCAAAGCTATTTCAAATATCAGAATAAAAAATTTATCGAATGTACAAATTGACGTATCCAATAGGTTAATTCACCTCATTTTCTATCCAACACGAAAAGAAGAAAATGGGGTATCAGATCTTATAAATGAATAAGATCTGACAAAACCAAACACTTTTTCGTTAAATAATAAGCTGGACATTGTAGAAAAATGGTCTCTTTTGTAAATATGTCCCCATCAATAAAATTATGGGCTCATAAAAATAAGGTATTCGCGAAGAATTTATCATTTTTTCTTCTATGGTATTTTCCAACAACCAATGAAATTGAAGTATTCTCAAATTAACAGAAATTAACAGAAATACAACAATATGATTGGTCACAATTATCGTGTATAGTAAAAGGTTTATTCTCTTCTATTTTCGTAAATTTAAAATACTTTTCGTCTCGTTTAACATCATTATATGTGGTGGTTGGTCCATCTATCCGATTCTGAAGAAGGTTTGAGTGATCTATCAGTGCGCGGTCCGCGAGCTCACATTTTCTCCAGCAAAAAGGCGAATGTATTAAAATATAATCAATGCCGTAAAATGAAACTTATAAGATAAATATTAGGTAGTCTAACTAGACAAAACTTTTTTGATATATTAGGTTAAAACGCGAACATATAAACAATACGCGAGGGGTAGTTGCCTAAGCTATATACTACAGTATAGTATACTGTATGTTAGTTTGGACAAATATTTTATATTTTAAATTTTTGAGTCAGTGCACAGCCATTGTATAAAGTGTACATAACCTATTTTTAAGTGTATATTTTTAAAAGTGGCCCTAATAAGTGGCCGTGAAACGGTGCTATTACGAAGTTTATTTATTTATTTATTTTGTAATTTTATTGCTATGTAATTTTAATTGAATAATTTCTTAAATAGGCTGTGCACTAGACTATTTTTACCATACAGTCTCATGGTTATTATCAAAATTGGGAGGTGCTGGCTACAGATTACCCATAATGTCAAACAAGAGGGCCATGATGGCCCAAAGTCGCTCACCTGTATATAGGCCCTGGAGCGGGGCCAGTTTAAACCCCAGGGCTTTATTTGAACAAACTTGGTTGTATATGTATGCATGTATATATATATATATATACATATATATATATATATATATATATATAATATATATGATATATATGTATGTATATATATATATGTAATATATATATATATATTATATATATATATATATATATATGTATGTATGTATGTATGTATGTATATATATATATATATATATATATATATCTATATATCTATATATATATATATATATACATAATATGTATATATATATATCTATATATATATATACATATATATATATATATATATATATATATATATATATAAATACTAAATATATATGTATATATATAATATGTATATATCTAAAAAAAAAATGTCAAGCTAATGAATGACCCCGGGGCGGGGCCAATTTTGACCCCAGGGCTTTTATTTGAACAAACTTGGTAGACACCCATGAGAACATGTTTCATGCTAAATATCTTAGCTCTAGCTCTTTGAGTTCTTTAAAAGAAGATTTTTTAAGTTTTTACTATATGCACATAGGGAAAATCAATGACCCCTGGGGGCGGGCCAATTTTGACCCTAGGGCTTTTATTTGAACAAACTTTGTAGACACTCATTAGAAGATGTTTCATGCTAAATATCTTAGCTCTAGCTCTTTGGGTTCTTTAAAAGAAGATTTTTAAGTTTTAACTATATGCATATAGGGAAAATCAGTGACCCCCGGGGCTGGGCCAATTTTGACCCTAGGGCTCTGATTTGATTACACTTTGTAGACACTCACTAGAAGATGTTTCATGCTTAATAGCTAAACTCCAGCTATTTGGGTTTTTTTAAAGAAGATTTTTTAAGTTTTTGCTATACAAATATAAGGAAAATCAATGACCCCCGGGGCGGGGCCAATTTTGACCCCAGGGCTTTTATTTGAACAAACTTGGTAGACACCCATTAGAACATGTTTCATGCTAAATATCTTAGCTCTAGCTCTTTGAGTTCTTTAAAAGAAGATTTTTTAAGTTTTTACTATATGCATATAGGGAAAATCAATGACCCCCTGGGGCGGGGCCAATTTTGACCCCAGGGCTTTTATTTGAACAAACTTGGTAGACACCCATTAGAAGATGTTTCATGCCAAATATCTAAGCTCTAGCTCTTATGGTTTTTTAAAAGAAGATATTTTAAGTTTTTACTATATGCATATAGGGAAAATCAATGACCCCCTGGGGCGGGGCCAATTTTGACCCCAGGGCTTTTATTTGAACAAACTTGGTAGACACCCATTAGAAGATGTTTCATGCCAAATATCTAAGCTCTAGCTCTTATGGTTTTTTAAAAGAAGATATTTAAAGTTTTTTCTTTCGGTTGCCATGGCAACCAGAGTTTTAATGGAATTTAAATTTTTGAACAACTTTGAAAGGGGTCCACCTAAGGATCATTTCTGTAAAGTTTGGTTGCAATTGGCCATGTAGTTTAGGAGGAGATGTTGTTTGAAAAGTTTGACGCCATTTTTTGAAGGACGCACGACGCACGACGCACGACGGACGCAGAGTGATGACAAAAGCTCACCTTTGAGCACTTCGTGCTCAGGTGAGCTAAAAAGACTCCATATTGTATATATCCCTTTGCCCCCCGCCCCGTGTTATTTATTATCTATCTTTTTTATTCCTGTATATATAAACTAGTATCCTTAATACTAGTAAACGTGAACCCGTGCCCCCATATGGAGCAATACGTTTATCACGGGTTCACTCAAGTATGAGATTTTCTTAAATATGTTACATAAAGACTATCTCATCACATTATGGGTAACCAAGTTATTATTATTAGCCATATTTGGGACTTAGAATTTTTCTTATTCTTCTATGAATTGTTTAAGTAATAGAAGATTAATTATTATGTGTAATATCTAGATGCATAATAATTTATAGGACCATGAGACAGTGATAAATAGATAAGGCCGTTTCCACCACATTTTAACTATCATATTTGTTTTAAATTTTGAAATAAAGTTGGTAAAAACACGTATACATTGGATGCAACGGGCACCTGCTAAATCTCTATCACGTTCGCTTCGGCGACAAACTTGTCGATATAGGTCAATCCGAAAATTAAGAAAATTTGCAAATTATCACAAAACCGGATTGACCTCCTTATTTTGTAAACAGAGAATTTTCGGCCAATGAGACAAAGGAGGCAATCCTCTCTAAACCAATCAAAATTAACTTTATAAAGCGGGTGTTCGGTAGAACTTACAAAAATTACAAAATTTAAAACAAACTCTGCTAATTACAAACATGTAATTAATTATATGCATCCCAATGTATACGGTTTATGACATTTAAATAGAAACCAACATAAATAACAGTCAGCCCACAATGAATTGGTCAGAAAACGTTCCTGACATGCCTTCTTCGCAAGTATGCGAACTCTACAATTATAGGTAATATTTTAAAACTTTTTTAGTTATACTAAATATTAGATAGACCTGTTATAAAAGACGGTAACTTCTATAAACGTCTTGGCCAATTTTAAAATAAGTGCTTTTTAATAATTTAAATTTTAGAATTCTTAATCTTAGTATGGGATTGCCCCATCTTCCTCCCATGGCAGAGGGTTGTACGTAGAGACTACCCTGTCATGGGGGATATGGTATGCACATAAACACATGTACGGATATAACAATAAGTAATTAAACATCAGCTCCCCCTTTTTAAAAGGTTATAAATGAAGTATATGCTCGCCCATATGGTCTCTTTCCGGTGGCGAGGGTAAACAAACCCAAACACACACACACACTCTGTGTTATTTTTTAAATATCTGACCAAACTTGACAAAATTTCCAGATATTGCCGAATTCCAGCAATAGTATGAGATGGTGAGCTTGATTAGATTAAAAATTCTGATAACTCGATTTAATTACAAAAGGCCGAGTTTATCAACCAGCCGAAGTTATCTCCCCAACCAGTATAGATGTTAGGTGTGTATCAACTATGGGTGGCGAAAGGGTCCAGGGCGGAACCGCAGCAGGCCGCCGTTCAGCAATGTCAATACCTTTAAGGCCGCACCCCTCCGCCAGGAGGTCAGTATTGACCCCAAAGGGAGGGGCAGGGTCCTTAAACTTGGATTTATGGAAATAACCATCCCCTAAAACACCATGCACAGGATTTTTAGTCTTATTACTTTTAAACCGCGCATAGTATTTTAAATTTTTAATGTTCTTAAATGTAGTAGTGGAATACCCGCCTCAAGCTCCAGGTCTTGGGCTGGGGTGGATCCGAGGGCCCCCAGGGCCAACCTGAGGGCAGCATTTTGGATACAGTCTAATTTTTTAAGAAAACTGGGGCATGCACTAGAATAGATTTGTGCTCCATAATCTATTTTTGAACGTATTAAGGATTTATACAGTAGTAAAAGGCTATTTTTATCAGTGCCGAAATCTGTGCCTTTTAACATTAACATGACATTTAAATCCTTTTGACACCTGTTGACCAGATCTTGAATATGTTGCACAAAAGTTAATTTTGGTGAGAGGATCGAACCTTGCGGAGTGCCCCGCTCCACAGGCTCTAGATCAGACATAAACCCTTCTACCCAGACTGATATCTTTCTGCCCTCCTGGAAGGACCTAATATACAGGAAGCAAGACCCTGTCACTCCATATTCTTTTAGTTTATATAATACTCCAAAATGCCATGTTAGGTCAAAAGCTGCAGTAAGATCCAAAAATATTGCCAGCACGGAGCGTGATCTGTTTTTGGCATAGGTCACGTCGTGCTGCAGTCGAGCAAGCTGATCCAAAGTGCTCCTGCCCTTTCGAAAGCCAGATTGAAAGGGGTTAATTATATTTTTTGATTCTAGTAAATGTGATAACTAGTGAATGAGATAACTGTCGAATATGTTTATATAAATCTTAAATTTAGACAAACTAGCCAATGAAAAGCATTTGCTCCATTAGGTAATATTGAGAACTTCAAAGCATTTTCAATTTACAGTAACAAACAATACATATAATACATTAAAGAAAACAGGCATGTGATGCAACTTTCACACGTCTAAAATGCATCTTTGTTTGAACCGACAACGAAAAAGCTTGTTTATTATTCCAGCGCTCTTAATGCATGATAATTATATATATAATAAGCACCAAACGCGTTAAAAACAAATTCCGCACACATTAAATTAAAAAAAAAGATAAGGCTGCCTTTTACAAATGATAAAATTATATATTATCCTCTGAATTAATTTCAATGAAAACTTAATATAATAAATACAAGAAAGCAAAGATAATCACGTATGAAGGATCAAATAACTATTTTTTCTATTTCGGGGCAGATAATTCAATGAGTGAAGTGTTTTGCCGGTTGATAAATATAAAGTGCACAATTCAGTAAATGAACAGTAGTTGATACAATTATTCTATGACACACGTGTTCAAATATAATATTTAGGTTACATGTATGTGTAGGTCCATCATAAACCGTTATTGGCCTTTTTTGACAAGGGAAACAAGTGAAATTAGAGCTACCAGAGGAAACTGCAAGCTCGGATATTTTAACACATGACATAATAAAGGGAGACAAAGCTATGAAAAAATAATCAATTGTGATATATAATTATATCAAATTTTCTGTATCAGTATCAAGTAAACACTCAAATGGTCAATATTTTTTGCATCACATTATATGAATGTGACCATGTCATTAGAACTTATAATGGCTTTTGTTAAATTTACTGCACTTCTAATGCTAATCTCTTTCACTGTATAAAGTTTCAATCAAATTCCTTCAATATTTTAATCCTCTCTCTGAACAGTATCATGAAATAATATATACGGAGATAATTCAAAAACTAAGTAATGTAGAATTTTGGTTATTTGACACAGGACTTCTGCTCACTAGTCTCTACAACTGTATTTAGTTTGAGTGTGATATCATTGAAAAGATTTACTCCAGACAAACATTATTTTAAAAGTTGTTGTACATGTATTTTAAGAGATGATAATTGTAAAATTAAGCTAGGAAAAATTAGGGTTCTTTGAAACAAGAGGGCCATGATGGCCCTGAGGTCGCTCACCTGTAATATAGCCCCCCCCCCACCCCCAATGTTGCAGGGCCAATTTAACTCAAGGCTTTTATTTGCACAAACTTGGTATACACCCATAAGAAGATGTTTCATTGCTAAACATCTAAGCTCTAGCTCATTGGGCTTTTTAAAAGAAGATTTTTTTTAAAGTTTTTACTATACACATATAGTTAAAAACAATGACACCCCTGGGGCCGGGCCAGTTTTGACCCCAGGGCTTTTATTTGAACCAAACTTTGTAGACACTTACTAGAAGATGTTTCATGCTTAATATCTAAACTCTAGCTATTTGAGTTTTTTCAAAGAAGATTTTAAGTTTTTGCTATACACATATAAAGAAAATCAATGACCCCGGGCGGGGGCCATTTTTGACCCCAGGTCTTTTATTTAAACAAACTTTGTAGACACTCACTAAATGATGTTTCATGCTTAATATCTTAACTCTAGCTATTTGGGTTTTTTCAAAGAAGATTTTTTAAGTTTTTGCTATACACAAATAAGGAAAATCAATGACCCCCTGGGGCGGTGCCCAGGGCTCTTATTTGAACAAACTTGGTAGACACCTATTAGAACATGTTTGATGCTAAATATCTTAGCCATAGCTCTTTGAGTTCTTTAAAAGAAGATTTTTTAAGTTTTTACTATATGCATATAGGGAAAATCAATGACCCCCTGGGGCGGTGCCCAGGGCTCTTATTTGAACAAACTTGGTAGACACCTATTAGAACATGTTTGATGCTAAATATCTTAGCTCTAGCTCTTTGGGTTCTTTAAAAGAAGATTTTTTAAGTTTTTACTATATGCATATAGGGAAAATCAATGACCCCCGGGGCGGGGCCAATTTTGACCCCACGGGGCTTTTATTTGAACAAACTTGGTAGACACTTATTAATAACATGTTTCATGCTAAATATCTTAGCTCTAACTCTTTCGGTTCTTTAAAAGAAGATTTTTTTAGTTTTTACTATATGCATATAGGGAAAATCAATGACCCCTGGGGCGGTGCCAATTTTGACCCTCAGGGCTTTTATTTGAACAAACTTGGTAGACACCCATTAGAACATGTTTGATGCTAAATATCTTAGCCATAGCTCTTTGAGTTCTTTTAAAGAAGATTTTTTAAGTTTTTACTATATGCATATAGGGAAAATCAATGACCCCCCGGGGCGGGGCCAATTTTGACCCCAGGGCTTTTATTTGAACAAACTTGGTAGACACCCATTAGAACATGTTTCATGCTAAATATCTTAGCTCTAGCTTTTTGGGTTCTTTAAAAGAAGATTTTTTAAGTTTTTACTATATGCTTATAGGGAAAATCAATGACCCCCCGGGGCGGGGCCAATTTTTGACCCCAGGGCTTTTTATTTGAACAAACTTGGGTAGACACTCACTAGAAGATGTTTCATGCCAAAATATCTAAGCTCTAGCTCTTATGGTTTTTTAAAGAAGATATTTAAAGTTTTTTTCTTTCGGTTGCCATGGGCAACCAGAGTTCTGCATGAATTAAATTCTTTTGAAACCAATTTTTAAAGGTGACCACCAAAGGAACATTCCTGTGAAGTTTGGATGAAATTGGCCTAGTGGTTTAATGAGGAGATGTCATTTAAAGAAAAAGTTTACGGACGACGGACGGACGGACGACGGACGGACGCCGGACGAAAAGTGATCACAAAAGCTCACCCTGTCACTTTGTGACAGGTGAGCTAAAAACACTTCCTTTCACTTGATTGTTTTCACTGTGTAAAAGTTTAATCAAATTTCATCAACTCTTTTCCAGTATTTCTCTGGACAAGCATAATTAAGTACATGTATAATAAAGGGAGATAATTAAACAAGAGGGCCATGATAGCCCTGAAGTCGCTCACCTGTATATAGGCCCCCGTAAAGGGTCCAGTTTAAACCCCAGGGCTTAATATTAATACATAATATTACCAAAACAAAACAAGAATTATCAGTGATCACATGTGTTGCTTCATGATAGCCATAACTATACCAAAAATTATTAAACCTAAAAACGTGTGTAAAATTTACTTGAGCTACCGTAAATAGCGAATAATCCCTTACAGTTTCATAAAAAATTTTCCATAAGTGGATATTAAGAGGAGTAATCCGGACAAATTTGAAAATTTTTTAAATCATTAAGGGCCATAACTCTGACAAAACTCAATGAACCAGAAAACAACAGGGCCATGATGGCCTTTGAAATCGATCACCAGAATATTAAACTTCTCTATGACAAGGAACACTTAATTTTGTTATCTATACACAAAAAGTAGATATAAAATTAAATCTAAAAACTGATATCACAAAGTTCTATTTTGTATTCTGAAATAGTCCATTTTTGCCATTGGGTCTATGCTAAGGAAAAACACAGTTCCAAAAAGCTATGTACATATGCGAAATAATGACCCCTTGTGGGGGCCCAAATTTTGGGACCCCAGGCTTTTTTTTTTAGAACAAACTTTTGGTAGACACCTGGATTTTTCATGCTTAAATTATAACCTCTAGCTTTTTAGTTTTCTTTTAGAGAAGATTTTTTAAAATTTTTTTACTATAATTATACATATACGGAAAATCACTTAACCCCCCTCGGGCGGGTCAATTTTGATCCCCAGGGGCTTTTTATTTGAAAATTTTGTAAGACACTTTACTAAAATTGTTCTATGTTAATATCTTTAACTCTAGCTATTCAGGTTTTTTTCAAAGAAGATTTTTAAGTTTTTGCTTCACACATATAAGGAAAATCAATGTCCCGGGGGCCCGCCATTTTGACCCAGGGCCATTTTCTCAACAAACTTGGTAGACACTTACTAGAAGGTGCTTCGTGCTTAATATCTAAACTCTAGCTATTTGAGTTTTTTCAAAGAAGATTTTTTAAGTTTTTACTATACATATATAAGGAAAATTTTGACCCAAGGGCTTTAATTTGAACAAAATTGGTAGACATTCACTAGAAGATGTTTCATGCTTAGTATCTAAACTCTAGCTATTTGGATTTTTTCAAAAGAGATTTTTAAGTTTTTGCTTTACCCATGTAAGGAAAATCAATGACCCCCGGGGCGGGGCCAATTTTGACCCCATGGCTCTCATTTGAACAAACTTGGTAGAAATCCATTAGAACATTTTTCATGCTAAATATCTTAGCTCAAGTTCTTTGGGTTCTTTAAAAGAAGATTTTTTAAGTTTTTACTAAATGCATATAGGGAAAATCAATGACCCCCTGGGGCGGGGCCAGTTTTGACCCCAGGGCTTTTATTTGAACAAACTTGGTAGGCACCCATTAGAACATGTTTCATGCTAAACATCTTAGCTCTAGCTCTTTGTGTTCTTTAAAAGAAGATTTTTAAAGTTTTTGTTATATGCATATAAGGAAAATCAATGACCCCCTGAGGCGGGGCAAATTTTGATCCCAGGGCTTTTATTTGAACAAACTTGGTAGACACTTATCAGAAGATGTTTCATGCTAAATATCTTAGCTCTAGCTCATTGGGTTCTTTAAAAGAGGATTATTTAAGTTTTTACTATATGCATATAGGGAATATCAATGACCCCCTGGGGCGGGGCCAATTTTGACCCCCAGGGCTTTTATTTGAACAAACTTGGTAGACACTCACTAGAAGATGTTTCATGCCAAAAAGCTCTAGCTCTTTGGGTTTTTTAGAAGAAGATATTTAAAGTTTTTTCTTTTGGTTGCCATGGCAACCAGAGTTCTGCATGGAATTAAATTCTTTGAACAATTTTCAAAGGTGACCACCAAAGGAACATTCCTGTGAAGTTTGGATGCAATGGGCTTAGTGGTTTATGAGGAGATGTCATTTAAAGTAAAAGTTTACGGACGCTGGACGGACGGACGCCGGACAAAAAGCGATCACAAAAGCTCACCCTGTCACTTTGTGACAGGTGAGCTAACAAGAGCTGTCACAGGAGACAGCAAAGCTCGACTAATAAAATACTGGACGCAGTAAGGAGGACAAAACTATGAAAGAAAAATCAGTTATGTATAATTATGTATTAAGTTATATTAAAAAAATAATATTTGTTAACATAAATTCCAAGATCAAGGGGAATAATTCTAGAAATAGTGATGCTAGAGTTATGGACCTTGTCACACAACATTTGTGTAATGATAAGAAATATATATTTGAAGTTTGAAGTAGATACCTTAAAAAGTAAAGAAGTTATTATATTTCTTAAAGAAAATCCTAAGTTCAAAGAGAGATAAATGTGTAAATATTGCTTCAAGAGTTAGGAACATTGTCACATACAAGAGCTGTCGGTAGGACAGCACGCTCGACTATTCTAAGTACTTGATAGTAAAAGAGCCTTGATAATGTTAAATTTTTTAAGATCACAAAAGGGCTATTTTTTTTTATAAATTCATGTTATAGGCCTTACAGGGCTGCCGATTTTCCGCGGATCCGCGGAAATCCGCGGATTTCGTGAGCTCCTGGGTCATTTTTGTGATCGTATAAATTCGACAAAGACAATAAATTCATTCGTCATTTTTTATACAGTACCCAAAAACCGGCACGCTTCGGCTTTTATCATTACGCTAGCCACCTATGGTACGTCTGTAAGCGCTTTTCTCATTGGTCATATCGAGTCTTTTCCGGCATTCTATTTTAGAATAACCAATCAAATTACAGTTTACATTGTCGCTCTTGTGTGTTGTCAAAATGCGTCAAAATGTCGGATATTTGTCAAATTTAGAGTCCAGGAAATTGATTTTAGGGCATACCAAATCATCAGAATCCAGGAGCTTCAGGGGGCTTTGCCCCCTGGTCCCCCACCAGGGCTCTGCCCTGGACCCGCTAATGGGGGCTTGCGCAGCCCCCTTGACCCCCGGCGTATTTTCCGCTGATTTTGCAATTTGCTGTTGGCAGCCCTGGCCTTATAGAGAGTCTAATTATACAGTATTGGCTTGACCGTTTGGAAGGTAATGTCACAAGGGTGTTTTATTGAGTATAATAATACTAATTACCTATGAATACATAAATTTGACAGAAAAGGTACAAAGGCTTCTAATTAAGATGTTTTATCAAGTAAATCACTGCTTTATTATTATGAATGCATAAAATTGTCCCAAAAAAGGCACAAACTCTTCAGTAGTAATTGAGATAACAGCTTACAAGCAAAACTTTACCATGAATTTCTAAGTTGAAAAAGGGGAGAAAAATCAGCCTAAATGCAAGATAAAATTATGGATCTTTGTCAGTGACCTACAATTATGACCCTAAATGCATATGTGAAGTTTTAAATAAATATCTTTAATAGTTATTGAGATATGTAAAACTTGCATGTAAACATTAACCAAGAGACTAAATAGAAAAGGGGATATGAATCAGCCTTGATATGCAATATAGAGTTATGGAACTTGGTCAGTGACATACAATTATGACCCTCCAATTATGACCCTAAGTGCATGTGTAAAGTTTCAAGTAAATATCTTTGAAGACCTTTAACCTTCGACCAAAATTTCTAAGTTTCAAAGGGGCAAATAATTCTGCAAATATTGCAGACAGAGTTATGCATTTTTGCAAACTGATGTACATTGTTACTATAAAAAAGTATTTTAAATTTCAATTGAATATCTCAAGCAATAATTGAGATATTTGACTTTACAAAAAAACTTTAACCAAAATTCTAAGTTAAAAAGGGGCATAATTCTGTCAATATTGTAGGCAGAGTTATCTAACTTGTCAATCTGATGTACCTTGTTACTATAAATAAGTATTGTAAGTTTCAATTAAATATCTTGAGCAATAATTGAGATATTTGACTTTACAAAAAAACTTTAACCAAAATTTCTAAGTTAAAAAGGGGCATAATTCTGTCAATATTGTAGGCAAAGTTATCCAACTTGTCAATCTGATGTACCTTGTTACTATAAATAAGTATTTTAAGTTTCAATTGAATATCTCAAGCAATAATTGAGATATTTGACTTTACAAAAAACTTTAACTAAAATTTCTAAGTTAAAAAGGGGCATAATTCTGTCAATATTGTAGGCAGAGTTATCCAACTTGTCAATCTGATGTACCTTGTTACTATAAATAAGTATTGTAAGTTTCAATTGAATATCTCAAGTAATGATTGAGATATTTGACTTTACAAAAAACTTTAACCAAAATTTCTAAGTTAAAAAGGGGCATAATTCTGTCAATATTGTAGGCAGAGTTATCCAACTTGTCAATCTGATGTACCTTGTTACTGTGAATAAGTATTGTAAGTTTCAATTGAATATCTCAAGTAATGATTGAGATATTTGACTTTACAAAAAACTTTAACCAACGCCGACGCTGACGCCGACGCCAACGCTGACGTGACTACAATAGCTCTCATATTCTTCGAATAGTCGAGCTAAAACTGTAATTGATGATAAGGAATAAGTATTTGAAGTTTGAGGTAGATACCTTTAAAAATAAAAAAGTTGTAATAAAAAATAACATTTTTCTAGTAAAACTAGAACTGTGTCCAAAGGACACGGATGCCCCCACTGACAACATATATATGGTATATAGTGAAAAAATCAACAAAGGGCCATAATTCTGTTAAATTTGGTCGCAGCAAAAATTCCTTCCTTTACTACCATCTACACATTAAGGTTGTTCATCCCTGGAAGTTTAAGCAAAATCTGCCATCCGGTTTAAGAGGAGTTGCGTTCACAAATTTCTATATGGTATATAGTGAAAAAATCAACAAAGGGCCATAATTCTGTTAAATTTGGTCACAGCAAAAAATTCCTTCCGTTACTGCCATCTACACATAAAGGTTGTTCATCCCTGGAAGTTTAAGCAACATTTTGCCATCCGTTATAAGAGGAGTTGCGTTCACAAAATTTCTATATGGTATATAGTGAAAAAATCAATAAAGGGCCATAATTCTCTCTTAAATTTGGTCGCAGCAAAAATTCCTTCCTTTACTACCATCTACACATTAAGGTTGTTCATCCCTGGAAGTTTAAGCAAAATCTGCCATCCGGTTTAAGAGGAGTTGCGTTCACAAAATTTCTATATAGTATAAAGTGAAAAAGTCAACAAAGGGCCATAATTCTGTTAAATTTGGTCGCAGCAAAAATTCCTTCCTTTACTACCATCTGCACATTAAGGTTGTTCATCCCTGGAAGTTTAAGCAAAATCTGCCATCCGGTTTAAGAGGAGTTGCGTTCACAAAATTTCTACATAGTATATAGTGAAAAAATCAACAAAGGGCCATAATTCTGTTAAATTTTGTCACAGCGAAAATTCCTTCCTTTACTACCATCTACACATTAAGGTTGTTCATCCCTGGAAGTTTAAGCAAAATCTGCCATCCGGTTTAAGAGGAGTTGCGTTCACAAAATTTCTATATAGTATATAGTGAAAAAGTCAACAAAGGGCCATAATTCTGTTAAATTTGGTCGCAGCAAAAATTCCTTCCTTTACTACCATCTGCACATTAAGGTTGTTCATCCCTGGAAGTTTAAGCAAAATCTGCCATCCGGTTTAAGAGGAGTTGCGTTCACAAAATTTCTACATAGTATATAGTGAAAAAATCAACAAAGGGCCATAATTCTGTTAAATTTTGTCACAGCGAAAATTCCTTCCTTTACTACCATCTACACATAAAGGTTGTTCATCCCTGGAAGTTTAAGCAAAATCTGCCATCCGGTTTAAGAGGAGTTGCGTTCACAAGATTTCGGGACGTACGGACAGACGGACGGACGGACAGACAGACGTACGGACGGACAGACGGACGGACAAGTGCAACGCTATATGCTCCCACTATGTGGGGGCATAAAAATCTAAGTTTATGGGGAGAAAATTCTTGCAATATTGGTGCTAGAGTTATGAACCTTGTCACATAAGATGTGGATGATGATAACGTAAATATATTTGAAGTATGAAGTTGATCCCTTTAGAAATAAATAAGTAACAGTAAAAAATAATATTTTTTATGGAAAATTCTAAGTTCAAAGGGAGATAAATCTGAAAATATTGGTGCTAGAGTTATGAACTTTGTCACATAAGATGGGGATGATGATAACGTAAATATATTTGAAGTATGTGGTTGATCCCTTAAGAAATAAAGAAGAAACAGTAAGAAATAGTACTTATTTAGGAAAATTCTAACTTCAAGGGGAGATAAATCTTAAAATATTGGTGCTAGAGTTATGAACCTTGTCACATAAGATGGGGATGATGATAAGGTACATATATTTGAAGTATGAGGTTGATCCCTTAAGAAATAAAGAAGTAACAGTAAAAAATAGTATTTTTTAAGGAAAATTCTAAGTTCAAGGGGAGATAAATCTGAAAATATTGGTGCTAGAGTCATGAACCTTGTCACATAAGATGTGGTTGATGATAAGGAACATATATTTGAAGTTTAAAGTTGATACCTTAAGAAATGAGAAAGTTATAGTGAAAAATATTTTACTGCACCAAAACTTTAATCTAAAATCTGGACGCGGACGCAGGGGCGAGTAGGACAGCTCTCCATATACTTCGTATAGTCGAGCTAAAATCTAAGGAATGGAGTTATGGTTCTTTGACACTTTGGCAAATTCGAGTCGTTCAAGTAGATGTAGATTCAGTGATAGTTTGGAATAAGCATTTTTAACTTAAGGGAGATAATTAAAACATGAAGCAAGGTAGAGTTATGTTTCTTGAACATTGCACTTCCTCTTAAAAGTCTCTATCACTTTGTGAAGTTTACATAAAATCCCTTCAATACATATCTAGTTATATTCATATTCCGGACAAGTGTGTGAAGGTTGATTGTCTTCCTAAGGTCAGACCGTGTTTTTTTTCCCCTTAATCTTATAAAATCTCAAAAACACCATAAAAAACATATTTTCCTCCCATGAGCAACCTTTTTTCCTTTAAGTACAAGTCTGTATGGAATGAACACGGATATTTATCAATAATATTACTTGAGTCCATACCAACAGATGGTAAAGACCGCAACTATATTCTCTCCCTTTCAGGAGCATGAATTATAATAACATGCTTAATCTCAGTATAGTTCTATATCAGATACCAGTATGATGAACCTTGCTTTCGTACCTTTTGAGTAATATCAAAATTCAGATTTCATTGACATACAGAAAGAGATCAGCCTTTAGTCCCCTCTTATTGAAAACAGAAGGGGACTAATAACAACAATTTATTCTCATAGTTTCAATTCTCAGGTTTATTACTTTTCATTAAACCAGGCAAGCTAAGATACATGTTAAAACCACAGGCACTAGACACAATTAATTTACCCATATACGCTCATAATACTATATATAAAGAATAAAGGTCCCTAATGAGAGAAAACTATCATGCAAAGCAAACAAGAACTGTTCTGTAAAAATACACCAGATCACTATTTTATCTTTGTGGTTGTCTCTAGGAATAATGTATCCTATCATAAACACTTTTTACTTCATCGAAATCCTTCAAAATGCTCCAAAATACGAGCAAGTTTCCAAATTTCACTGAAATGTCATTGCATGTCGTTTTCGACGTCCAAGCGATGCGTGTAAACAAAGTTGAATTCTGGTCAATTTCTACAAAATCAAAGAATAACTGTTAAAATTTCCACATACTTTCTTTAAGGCAAACTTGTATACAGTCAAACTGCGAAGTCTTTACTTCTCAACTGTCCGACAATAACGCTAACAAGCTAAAAAAATAAAAATTATTGACAGCTCCGTTCCAGAAAGTAACCATTTCCTACATTACCGCACTGAATATAAGGTAAAGTAATGATTGGTTTAGCGGGAAATCCGAGTTTTAACATTTTCCTTCAACACAATGTTCATTACTGGCCTTTACTATTGACAGGGGATTCAACTCAGACCTAAGCCCTCTAAAATACTCCAACTAGGCCAAAGTGTTCATGGTGCCTATGCAGTTATGATCACTACATCTGGAAACTGGAGATTCCCACCGAATGTGATGCTAATCTTCATTTGCTTGACAGTGACACATGTCCACCTTAAAAAAATGCAATAAAAATTATATGAAGTACAATAATTTGCAAAAAAATGCTTATCTTATTTGTCTCTTCTTATATTTATAATAAAGAGCACTAGATTTGTGTGTCTGTCATACAAAATGACTTTCAATAATACTATTTAAATATATTTGAAATACAATTTCTTTAATAAATACTCATAGTAATACTAAATTCCTTTTTTGTGATATTTTTTCTGTCACATATGTTCAGACAGTACATTGTGTACACCGGTCTTACTGACCTGTGTGAAACCACTCTAAGCATGATGGAACGGACTATTTTTTACATGGTGGCTTTAACGCCGAAGTGATAGAACAAAAAGGAAATGGGGCCAGTTGATAAATTAAACTTTTTTCATACTCTGTTGGTGTAATAGCCTTTACATCATTTTTACTCAAAACATGCGCAAAACACTCCTTCTGACAATCCATTATTGGTTTTACAAACCCAGTTTCGTTCAACACTCGTATTTTCGTCAATTGTTAGTTTAAATTAAAACCGAAAGTGAAAGTAGTTTTGAATATTTAAATAAATAGTAACAGAGTGGAACTATCAATTTTGCACTTGCAATATTAAACTCTGAAAAACAATGATCCCTTGAAAGCAATGAACGATATATTGCGTTTTATAAAATAAAATTGTCATCCCTACGCAGACTTCTTTATGTCAGAGTTATTTTTACCCTCATTTGGGGTGAGTTGTGGAGAGACTGGTGTGTATACAATTCAGACAATATACAATTAATTTGTTTAGACCGCATACAATTTAAAGGTATAATTATTTATTGGCTACAAATAAAGTAAATAATGGTTAGTTTAATAACCAATATGAATGTTTCAAAGATTATCCCTTCAAACTTTAAAAACAGTCTTGTCAATTAAGCAGATCTTAGCAATAAAGGCACACTAAGAAGAAAAAAATGGTCAATCAAAGGGTAGGGAAGCATTTTTATACATAATTTAAATCATTTGGTGGAGAAAGTCAATCACTTCACAGCTGTGCTTTGCTATTGAATACATATTTCTTTAATTTTTGTTTCAATCTTGAATAACCAAAATGTAAACTATTCATAAGGATGAACTGTATTGTTAATTTTGCATACATATTGAGGTCTTGTTCAAGGCAACAAAACTGCATTGTAAATTTTGCAGTTCCTCGTAATGCCCTGTAGGATTGATTTGTACTACCTTAAAACACCATAATTATGTAAGTGATCATTTTCAGCAAAGGAAAAAGACTGTCATAGGCAGTATCTTAATGCCAATTGACAGAAATATTTAAAGTATGTTCTTAACTAACACTATAATAAACTGTGAGCATGCACTGACACTCTTTTATTTTAGGCGGTACTATATATGAACAAGTCTTGGACTATTTCAGTATGTAGATTAGAAATGCAAAGAATTTCAGATTCAAGCCTTTTCCTAGACATTTTGGGAAATTTAGAAATTTTGCATCTTAATTGGGAAAAATATTCAGTACCATGCATGTACAAAGTTGTTAATCCAACAAATTGTATATCATTCAAAGCATAAAAAATACATAAAAAATTGACAATGAAATGTGTTTTTGAACATCATCTGTATGGTACCATATTGGATTGAAATGGATTATGAAGAAAAATTGTCAGCTTTGATAACGGGAATTTTGACTTATGATTTTTTTCTAAACTTGGAAAAAAAAAAGCATATTTGGCATTATTTGCCACTGGGAATGGGTCTGTTAATCTGGCCTGTGGTGACACTGGTAAAAATGCATATGTTTTCATGAATTTTTTTTGGAAAACAGTTTGGTTTGTTAAATATACATTAAATATTATATAAGTACCTGTTGTTTGTAATAATCTTCTAGTCTTTCTTTAATCTTATACTGTACTTTTTTCTAGCTACATGTACCAGCCTTTCCAAGTGAATATTGAAGTAAATGATCTTTTATTTCCCTGAAAATATCAATTTTGAGATTTCATTTTCAAAATCATCTAATACTACTCTCTTAGTGTGTGTATATACAATGTATATATGTGTCTATACAATGTATATATATGTTTACACTATAATATGATTGTGTACAGCATGTAATGACATAAAATTTGAAAAAATTTATGATAATAAAATATTAATAATATTTCTTCATATTACTCCACAGTATATTACCACTAAAATAGAAAGTGTTCTCTCATTTTATTATGATATTTATTTTTTAAATGTAGATTTGTGAAAAAAATGTGAATATCAGTTCGTATCAAAAATTGTTAAATGTCTAATTAACACTGATTAAATTACTTCATTGTTCAACCATGTAGTGAGAACAGGTATAGATCATTTCCAACAGTCTTGCTGTTGTGTTGACATTTTTGCGACATGGTTGTGTGTTTGCCTTGTAATCAAGAGGTCTGGGGTTCAAATCCCTTTAAGTGCCTGAAGATTTTTCAGGTTAACAATTATAGATTTTTCAGGTTAACAATTATCAAGGAGGCAGTGATTTTTTTTTCAATTTTCAAAACAACCTGTGGCTTTATAAATGGGAAACTATAGCTTGATTAATCAGAAAAGAGGAAAATCAAATTTCAATCACTGAAAATGGAATTTACCCATACATTTAAAAAAAAAAATTGTAATTCAATTTAAAGGGGTTCCATTGAGGTATTTTGTCATGATGGGACTGAAATATTTTTTCCAGATAAATGTACCATTTGATGTATGTTTAGACCACTAATCTTTGTACAAACTTTCAGATCATTTGCGCACTTCGTTTTTCCAGAATAATTATTCAAATTGTAAAAAGATGACCCAAAATGAAATGGCTAGACTTTAAATATATAATAATTTATCAGTTTATAAAGGTCAAAATAAAATTATTCTGAAATATTCAAGAATGTGCCCCATACTATAAGTTATAAAGAATTTTTTAAGTTTTGGCCCTATTTAAATATATATAAACAGTTGTTTGTAAATATAAACCAAGCGGCTAGCCATATAACCTGTCAGAAATATTTATAACAAATTTATAATACAGCAAGCATCAATTTTAAAGGCATAAAATGCGATTTCTTCATAAATCGACAGCAGCCGTGTATAAAACCATATAAACAATTATCCAATGAAAAGCGATGTTACAAACATGCAGTTTTGTATTTAAGTACTCAAATAATATAACAGACATCTGAAAAAGATGATTTTCCATTTGTTTATCATAAAACATATATGAGCCGTGTCATGACAAAACCAACATAATGGGTTTGCGACCAGCATTGATCCAGACCAGCCTGCGCATCCGCACAGTCTGATCAGGATCCATGCTGTTCGCTATCAGTTTCTCTACTTATAATAGGGTTTGTAAGCGAACAGCATGGATCCTAATCAGACTGCGTGGATGCGCAGGCTGGTCTGGATCCATGCTGGTCGCAAACGCATTATGTTGGTTTTGTTGTGACGCGGCTCAATTATTTTCATAAAAGCCCTTTCAATCAGTAAATTTGAAAAAAATATTTTGATATAAACTCAGTGATACTGATTAATATTAATATTTCAGCATTAATAAAGACATTTTTTTTACCAATAACATTTCACCATTAAAAAAAAAGAAAAGAATTTTCAATAAAAACCTTTCACCATTTCACTTTTCAACTAGAACATTTTTCTGTTCAAAAACAATAACAAGTCACTAATTCATTAATTATTTCTTTGTATATTTGTATTTAACTTAAAACATCTGAATTACATTTGACTTAATTGCCCTAAAACTCTGCATAAAAAACTCCTGCAACTAAATTAACTCCACTGAAATCTTTTTTTCAATAAATCCCATTATTCCCAAATGAGAGCAAAAAATTATTTCACACTTTTCAACAGTACAGTAGCATTTTATGAAAAACAGAGACTGCATTATGCTGTAAATATCATATTTTTAAGTTCACTGATATTTTTTTTTGTATTTTACATGTATCTGAAATTAGGTGCATTTTCAATAATAGAATTTCAGTGTATATACAAAACTTCTGACATTTGAACACATTGCATTAAAAAAACACTGGCTTTTTTCTACATTACAAATGAAATTAAGAATGAAATTAAAATGTGAGATTCATGATAAATATGAGAGTAACCAGAGAGTGAAAGACTCAAGTCGAGCCCCTTAAGTTCAAGATTAAAAAAATATTCACTTCTGCTTCCAAATAAATCTATCTATAAATATCACACCTGGTTTAATCTCCAAAAAAAAAAGGTGAGCAATAAGGCTTAACAAAATTTGTATTCTCAAGCACTGACAACATGTTTCTGGAAATTTCGATTTTTTTTAAACAGCCAATTATACAGTCAAACTTGTAAACAAAGACATCCAAATAAAGGACTGATCAAGCCTTTATAGACAAATGGTCCTTATTTAGAGGTTACTATGTTCTATTTATCAATGAGAATTGTTGAAAATTGGTCTTTCTTTTTTAAAGGTGGTCTTTAATTTACAAGGTGGTCTTTATTTTTGACATGGTCTTTATCATAGCTTTGTTACACTGACAACATTGAGGTATTGATAACTGATTGCAGTAGAACAGCCATAAATGTTACACTATCAGCAGTGAGGCATTGAAAACAGATTGCAATAAAACAGCCACATGTGTTACACTAACAGCAGTGAGGCATTGATAACTGATTGCAATAAAACAGCCACATGTGTTACACTAACAACAGTGAGGTATTGATAACTGATTGCAGTAGAACAGCTAAATGAGTTACACTAACTGCAGTGAGGTATTGATAAATGATTGCAGTAGAACAGCCACATGAGTTACACTAACATCAGTGATGTATTGATAACTGATTGCAGTAGAACAGCCACATGAGTTACACTAACAGCAGTGAGGTATTGATAACTGATTCCAGTAGAAAAGCTAAATTAGTTACACTAACAGCATTGAAATATTGATAACTGATTGCAATAGAACAGCCACATGTGTTACACTAACTGCAGTGAGGTATTGATAACTGATTGCAATAGAACAGCCACTTGTGTCACACTAACAGCAGTGAGGTATTGATAAATGATTGCAATAGAACAGCCACATGTGTTACACTAACAACTGTTTGTTTGTTTCATTTAACAACTTTTCCCAAACAGTATTTCAGCACATATAGGTGGGGAGTTTCCAAACCATCGTTCTGGAGAGTTACACCAGTACTAGACTACCTTCCTAAAACTGCTAAACTACCAAAAGTATCTCACGGGGATCGAGCCCACGCCAGACAGACGTAATGGAATTAGAAGTCATCGACTCTAACCCCTTGACCACGGAGGCGGTTTACTAACAACTGTGAAGTACTTGATAAACTAATTGGCTAATGGGAGAACAACTGTGTTACACTTACAAGAGTGAAGTATTGATAAATGGTTGCAAAAACAAGAATTTGATTAAATGATTGCCATCAATTACACAAACAACAGCCAAAAATACTGATTAATGACTTGAATCAATAGGAAAACTATGTATTACACAAACAACAGAAATCATTCCCCTTTCGAATTGTCCAAAAAAATGAGCAAATTCAAAAATTAATTTGAAGTCTCTACATTCCTGTCAATAATAAAAATGAATTAAAATAATTAATTCTTCCTAATGGTGTCTGTAAGAAATAACTTTTTCTATGATAATCATTGAGTAACAGAATTGAATTGATTTTAATCATTTCAACTATATAATATTTTAGTAAACATTAGAATATTTTATAAGATTAGGATTAGCCTACCCATATGAGTGAAAAACAATAAATATCAAATAAGGCTATAAAAAATTATTCTAGCATAAAAATCTCCTTTTTGTAGAATTTCATAATATGCACATTTTATTTAATGTACAAAACAAAAACAGAAATCGTTCAGAAAATATTATAGTATAAAAATGTCCTTACTGTAAATTTCAAAAATTGTACATCAAAGAAAATAAAACAAGGAATAATTCAGAAATTATTGTGACATAATAATTCAGAGACATAGATAACAGAGATAGGCTTTTAACTTCCTAGCCAGTTAAAATATCACGCGTGCCTACTAAACTTAAAACTTGTAGCAAGTAAAACTTATTAACCAGATATCAAAATCAGTAAAATAATACATTTTCTGAAAGCTTATGCATTTGTCTATGGCTGCAGGTAAATATATTTACAGTTCCCATTTAAATAAATGTTGTATCATTTTTTTTAAAGAGAACTACTTATTAACTTTTGTTACATAACTATGCATATGATGAAAAACTGGCTCAGTGGGTATGTTCAGCTACTTTTTTACGTGAAAAGCATAGAAAGTTACCAATATTTTTAACATGCAGCCATAGATGAAAGATTTACCTTTCAAATGGTATATAATATATTAAAGGATCATATATACACCCATTAAGTTTTATTTGCTACAAAATGCCTAATTTTACACTTTTTTATAGGCATGAGTGATATTTCAATGGAGTATATAGGAGCTGCTTATCTCTGTTATCTATGTCTCTGAATAATTTATAGAAATCTGCAATATTGTAGAATTTCATAATATACACAATTAAATGTATATATATATATATCCCATTATCATCTTAACCACGGCGCAAGAGTGTAATAAAACCATTTAATAAAAACAATATTACACTAGTGTAATAACACTTTGACGTGACATCATTTGCGCTATATAGAAACATAGCGTTAAAGCGCACTAATGGTAACGTTACACTATAGGCGCGTCATTGAAAAAATACTCATTTTTACAGTTTACTGTTCTTATTTTATATATATGATAAATAGAATATTATTATTCATGTAGATTCAATACTAAATTTATTGAACTCGTTGAATAAAACAATATTATGTTCGCCAGAGGCTCGCATAATATGATTTTATTCAACTTGTTCAATAAATTTAGTATTAAAACTACACTCATTCAATATCCTCTATTTAAAAACAAAAGTATAAATTATTCAGAGACAAACAGGAGAAAACAAAAATCCTTAACAAACTGAACTAATTCCAGGTAGAACACATGAATACAGATATATTCCAGATAAGAAAAATATCTAAAAATATATTAAAATATAAGAGAACACTATATTCAAGTCCAGATGCATTCACGCCTCAAAGGAATATATATATATAGGGATCATGATTTTTTTGTAGATTTTTATCAAATTGGTGGAACTGCTGGGAGAAAATTGCAGACATTTTTTTTTCTGGAATGATTTGATATAGTATACTAGAGGAAATAGAACATATCTCTGGCCATTAATCTTGTTATATTATCAAAGATTGCTATTTTCTTCTTACTAAACATATGGTTAAAATCCAGGGGAAACCTGATAAGCATTCATCAGATTAACTCATTTCATAACTCGTAGCAATTTTATTACAACCCTTTTTTTTAAACACAAGGTTATTTACCTGAACCTGTTTAAAGCTACATTAATTAAATATGTTAAAATATTTTTGCAGTCGGCCTAAAAACCAAGCATTCTACAGTTTCAGTAACCTTTTAAACAGTATCGTTGTAAATCCCATTAAATATTGTTCATAAATTAGGATTTTTAAATGGAAAACCCAACGGTAACACTAAAGTTCGTATACGAATTTTAACATGCAAATGAAGACTATAATGAGCTCGTGTATGCGCTACGTCACGGTGTTATAGTTGCTATCCGGAACACAGCAAATATAAGATTTTCTTGTGCAAACACACTTTTACCGTTTAAGCTTCACGGTGCGCGAGGCTGTGGTTCAGAAAAAATAATCATCTCATAAAAAAGATTAAATTTTTATGAAAAATATCCGTTACAATGCGGAAATATACTGTTTAATTAGGACTGCTACTTATAGTCATGTTTGTTGATTTAATATTGATGTACGGATGATCCGAAGGCGGAGTTTCTCATGCAAACAGAAATTGTACTACCGAATTCGCCACAATGAGGTTGCACATTTGTATGCTCATTAAACTTATTTTGGTTGTCTGGACACCAAAATAAGATCTGGAGTCGATATGAAACCCAATTTATTAATGAAATGTCGCTATTTCTTTTTTATGAAATTTTATTTCATGTAACTTTAATATAATTCTGAACATAAAACTAGAAGGGTTTTTGTCACAAAAACATAATTATGTCTCCCAAAACTAATTCTGAACATAAACTAGAAGGGTTTTTGTCACAAAAACATATGTCTCCCAAAACTATGGATGGTCACTCATGTGAAATTTCATTGAAATCCCACCAGTAATATTTATTACCTAAAGACTTACCTGTGCAGCCACTCGATTGAATAATAATTGGATAGCTGTATTTAGGTACTGATTGAGCGCATCCCAATATTTCAATTTTAACCAAGGAAATTTACTGTTTTTGGCCACTTGGAACAAAAATTTTAACCAAAGGGCCCTTATTTGAACAAATTTGGTAGACTACCATTAGAAGATGTTTCCTGCATTGTATCTTAGCTCTTAGCTCTTTGGGTTTTTAAAAGAAGATTTTTTTATTTTTTACTATATACATAAAGGGAAACACAATGACCCCTGGGGCGGGGCCAATTTTTACCCCAGGTTTTTTTTTTAACAAACTTGGTAGACACCTACTAGATAATGTTACATGCTAAATATTCTAAGCTCTAGCTATACGAGTTTTTTAAAAGAAGATTTTTTAAATTTTTACTATATGCAAATAAGGAAAATAAATGACCCTGAAATAAAGCATAAAAATTAACAAAGGGCAATAACTCAAAAAATAAGAAGTACAGAGCACCGGTTCTTAATGAGATCTATCATTCTAAGAAGTTTCAAGTCCACAGCTTTTATACATTAGGAGAAATGGCCCCGGACAAAAATAAAGTATGAAAATTACCAAAGGGCAATAACTCAAAAATTAAGAAATGCAGAGTACCGGTTCTTTGGCACTGCACTTTGGGTCATTATAAGAAGCATGCATACCAAGTTTAAAGTCAATACAACTTATAATGACCGACTTATGCCCCGGACAAGCTTAAGAGGACACCGACAACAATGCCGCCGACAAAAGTAACCCCTATATGTTGCCTTTTTCAAGGCAACAATAAAACTCAGTTAATTAGATAAATTTGTTACTGTTCAGGAAACAGAGAAAATCATGACTTATATTTAAGACAAAGTGGATTCTCCTTAAAACTAACACAAGAATTTTTTTAAAGAAATACATTTACTACAATCAATTCATATTTCTTCAATTAAGCTTTATCATTTAAATATATATCTTAAAAATATTAAGTCATTTATATGTTTATTTTATATGGTTATATATTTAAAAACAAGTGCCTGAAAAATATATGGCAAAAAAAAGAAGGCTTAAAGTTAAATGCTCAATGTGCATGTTTATACCCAAAAAGGTTTAAAGTGTTTTTCTTCAGATACTGATATACACTTAGAAACTGATTATAGGTTTGTATAATGTCTTGTGTCTAAAATGAAATGATTTATTCAAACTCTTGTCAGGTTTTTGTATCATTTCTAGTGATACAGAATAAAGATTATATATTCAGTAAAAATCCTTCAATACAGAATTTATTAAGACATGTTTTTTTGAAGAATATTGCATGCAAATTAATGTACAATCAAAATAAATCACCATATTCTAATAAGATAAATGACAAATTTTATCAGAAGAGGTATAGCCATATAATTTTTTTATATACCTATATATTTTTTTCTTGAAATAAGCAAAAACAAATTTAAACAAGGGAAATAATCAAATTATATTCTATAACAACAGGAAGAGGAAGTGAGTTATTCCCCTTCCATATTTTCATTTAAAACCAAAAGAGGAATTTCCAACTTTGTCAAACAGAAAGTCAAACATTCTTTTCCAATAATTTTCAAGACATCCTGATCATAATATTATGCTGTCAAATACAACTTTAAAAGTAAGTTCAAATTAATCTTTAAACACATAATTTTACATTTTAATAAATACATTATTTAAGAAAATATTTGATGCAATATCAATATTATATTATCAAATTAGTTTGTGTTTGATTCAAGTCAAGTTACAATTTAATATAATGTTTATTTTTATAAACATAAAAAAAACACTGAAAATTGATCAAAATTTTAAACTATAATATTGATGTATCAAAGCCTTAAATAATTATTATAGGGCCATCCATAAAAAATTGTTTGTTTGTAGTGCTCCGACCGACCCATGATAATGGCCCCGAGTCTAAAAAATTTTTACACCTTCGAGGATTTTTTTTTTTTTTTTTTTTTTTTTTTGAGATCATTATATACCCATTCTGTTAAAAAAGATCTTTCTCCAATAACTTTTCAGACAAATTTTGGACTGAGAAGTAGAAGAGTAAAAGAATTTTATTCCAAAACCAAAATAAACGCACGCTTTTTCATCGATATTTTGCCAAACTTCGACCCCGAACATCGGCAATTTCACATTCGCCAGAAACATTAAAATTTCGCAAAGGGCATAAAAATTGTCAGTTTCCAAGCCAAATATGTGAATGAATTGTTCTTTTGTTAATTATTTAAGATTAAATCTTATAAAAGTCGATCCCCTTTCGAAGATATTAGCTAAAATAATTGCCGATCGGATGAATCTCTTACACACTGTGTGAAGCTGTACTCGATTTTCCTATTCATTCCACTAAATGCTGCATATATATACGTACATGGTACAGTTTATGGAAATGATGCCCTCTTCAAGATATTTTTACAAATAAAGTTTTTGTCTGGACATATTAAACCAGACTAAAATTCGATTTATTTTTTATATAAAAGTGAAAAAAGATTGCCACTTTGTTATGTGAAAATGGACAGAAATGGTACCCTCATGAATTTTTTTTTTACATGATTTTACATGAGTTGACATATCTAACTTGAATACAATTTGATTTTTTTTTGGTATAAAAATGAAAAAAAAAAAAGATTGCAACCTTGCTTCAAAGATAAAATACATACATCAATGAATGTTAAAATAGATTACCCTCCGTAACCATAGGCCACCACTGTATACATACATTTTTGCACAAAATAATACCAGAAAAACTTTATTGTTGACATAAATTAATTTAAATCATTTTGCCATTCATGACTGTAGGTTACACTAAAACTTGTTGAAAAAACAAGTTAATTGATAAAAATTTTCGCGGGAAAATCGCTGGAAATTGATGGGTCTTTTCTCGATATTTTTAAATAAGTTATACCTATGTTTTCTTTATAAGAATGATAATTATTCATTAATTTTACCTTTTCCTAAATTGTAATTTAATAGCCATATTTTTTAATCTTTGATGCAATCATGCACTGTTTATTTTTTTTTTTTGGTTTTGTTCCTTTTTTCTCCTTTGTAATTGTCCGTACTATATTCCCTTTTAAACACCCAAATGGGTTTATTAATTGTTGCTCTCTTTAATCCAACTTTCAAAACAAACTCCAGGCTCCAGGACCTGTTGATTACACACTATACATGTATACAGCAGGTGACGTAGATTTTTCTACACACTACACTGCCATATATGGTAAGTACACACGACTGTGTGACAGGTGTAACATACATAATGATCTATTATTATGCTGGCTAGTGAATGGAGTTAATTAACATGGTTTGTTGGTTAAGTGGCAAGGTAATCTAAATTTTCAAGTGTACCCCTAAAATTTAACAAAAAACAAACAAACAAAAAAAGAAAAAAAACATACAAACAAAAACAAACAATTACAAAAAAATAGCTAAAAAATTCTGCTGTTAGTCATTTAATTTCAAATAATTATATTCTAACCAGATTAATATTATTTGCAGGATAATTCCTTTTATTCAATAGTAATGAGAAAAACGGATTTGCTACACCCCTCCCTTCTTTGTGCATTTAGTATCTGACAAGTCAGGACCAGTAAATGAAATCTTAGGTGGTCATCAAAAAAGGTGGTAATCATTGATTTTACAAACAAAACACCTATACTTGCAGTGTAAATTGCATTTTCAAATAACACTGAAATACTGGTATTGAGACTAATTCTGTTCTATTTTCTCAAAGGGCTAGATCTGTCAAGTAATCATATTGTATATATTTTTAAATAAATGTTGTATCATTTTTTTTAAAGAGAACTACTTAATATTTTTTGTTACAAAACTATTCATATGACAAAAAACTGGCTCAGTGGGTATGTTCTGCCATGTTTTTCTAATTGAAAGGCATAGAAAGTTACCAATATTTTAACATGCAGCCATAGATGAAAGATTTACCTTTCAAATGGTATATAATATTAAAGGATCATATATACACCCATTAAGTTTTATTTGCTACAAAATGCCTAATTTTACACTTTTTTATAGGCATGAGTGATATTTCAATGGAGTATATAGGAGCTGCTTATCTCTGTTATCTATGTCTCTGAATAATTATAGAAATCTCAATATTGTAGAATTTCATAATATACACAATTGAATGTATATATATATATATCCCATTATCATCTTAACCACGGCGCAAGAGTGTAATAAAACCATTTAATAAAAACAATATTACACTAGTGTAATAACACTTTGACGTGACATCATTTGCGCTATATAGAAACATAGCGTTAAAGCGCACTAATGGTAACGTTACACTATAGGCGCGTCATTGAAAAAATACTCATTTTTACAGTTTACTGTTCTTATTTTATATATATGATAAATAGAATATTATATTCGTGTAGATTCAATACTAAATTTATTGAACTCGTTGAATAAAACAATATTATGTTCGCCAGAGGCTCGCATAATATGATTTTATTCAACTTGTTCAATAAATTTAGTATTAAAACTACACTCATTCAATATCCTCTATTTAAAAACAAAAGTATAAATTATTCAGAGACAAACAGGAGAAAACAAAAATCCTTAACAAACTGAACTAATTCCAGGTAGAACACATGAATACAGATATATTCCAGATAAGAAAAATATCTAAAAATATATTAAAATATAAGAGAACACTATATTCAAGTCCAGATGCATTCACGCCTCAAAGGAATATATATATATAGGGATCATGATTTTTTTGTAGATTTTTATCAAATTGGTGGAACTGCTGGGAGAAAATTGCAGACATTTTTTTTGCTGGAATGATTTGATATAGTATACTAGAGGAAATAGAACATATCTCTGGCCATTAATCTTGTTATATTATCAAAGATTGCTATTTTCTTCTTACTAAACATATGGTTAAAATCCAGGGGAAACCTGATAAGCATTCATCAGATTAACTCATTTCATAACTCGTAGCAATTTATTACAACCCTTTTTTTAAACACAAGGTTATTTACCTGAACCTGTTTAAAGCTACATTAATTAAATATGTTAAAATATTTTTGCCGTCGGCCTAAAAACCAAGCATTCTACAGTTTCAGTAACCTTTTTAACAGTATCGTTGTAAATCTCATCAAATATTGTTCATAAATTAGGATTTTAAATGGAAAACCCCACGGTAATACTAAAGTTCGTATACGAATTTTAACATGCAAATGAAGACTATAATGAGCTCGTGTATGCGCTACGTCACGGTGTTATAGTTGCTATCCGGAACACAGCAAATATAAGATTTTCTTGTGCAAACACACTTTTACCGTTTAAGCTTCACGGTGCGCGAGGCCTGTGGTTCAGAAAAAATAATCATCTCATAAAAAAGATTAAATTTGTATGAAAATATCCGTTACAATGCGGAAATATACTGTTTAATTAGGACTGCTACTTATAGTCATGTTTGTTGATTTAATATTGATGTACGGATGATCCGAAGGCGGAGTTTCTCATGCAAACAGAAATTGTACTACCGAATTCGCCACAATGAGGTTGCACATTTGTATGCTCATTAAACTTATTTTGGTTGTCTGGACACCAAAATAAGATCTGGAGTCGATATGAAACCCAATTTATTAATGAAATGTCGCTATTTCTTTTTTATGAAATTTATTTCATGTAACTTTAATATAATTCTGAACATAAACTAGAAGGGTTTTTGTCACAAAAACATAATTATGTCTCCCAAAACTAATTCTGAACATAAACTAGAAGGGTTTTTGTCACAAAAACATATGTCTCCCAAAACTATGGATGGTCACTCATGTGAAGTTTCATTGTAATCCCACCAGTAATATTTATTACCTGAAGACTTACCTGTGCAGCCACTCGATTGAATAATTATTGGATAGCTGTATTTAGGTACTGATTGAGCGCATCCCAATATTTCAATTTTAACCAAGGAAATTTACTGTTTTTGGCCACTTGGAACAAAAATTTTAACCAAAGGGCCCTTATTTGAACAAATTTGGTAGACTACCATTAGAAGATGTTTCCTGCTTTGTATCTTAGCTCTAGCTCTTTGGGTTTTTAAAAGAAGATTTTTTTATTTTTTACTATATACATAAAGGGAAACACAATGACCCCTGGGGCGGGGCCAATTTTTACCCCAGGTTTTTTTTTTAACAAACTTGGTAGACACCTACTAGATAATGTTACATGCTAAATATCTAAGCTCTAGCTATACGAGTTTTTTAAAAGAAGATTTTTTAAATTTTTACTATATGCAAATAAGGAAAATAAATGACCCTGAAATAAAGCATAAAAATTAACAAAGGTCAATAACTCAAAAAATAAGAAGTGCAGAGCACCGGTTCTTAATGAGATCTATCATTCTAAGAAGTTTCAAGTCCACAGCTTTTATACATTAGGAGAAATGGCCCCGGACAAAAATAAAGTATGAAAATTACCAAAGGGCAATAACTCAAAAATTAAGAAATGCAGAGTACCGGTTCTTGTGCACTGCACTTTGGGTCATTATAAGAAGCATGCATACCAAGTTTAAAGTCAATCCGACTTATAATGACTGACTTATGCTCCAGACAAGCTTAAGAGGACACCGACAACAACGCCGCCGACAAAAGTAACCCCTATATGTTGCCTTTTTCAAGGCAACAATAAAACTCAGTTAATTAAATAAATTTGTTACTGTTCAGGAAACAGAGAAAATCATGACTTATATTTAAGACAAAGTGGATTCTCCTTAAAACTAACATAAGAATTTTTTTAAAGAAATACATTTACTACAATCAATTCATATTTCTTCAATTAAGCTTTATCATTTAAATATATATCTTAAAATATTAAGTCATTTATATGTTTATTTTATATGGCTATATATTTAAAACAAGTGCCTGAAAAATATATGGCAAAAAAGAAGGCTTAAAGTTAAATGCTCAATGTGCATGTTTATACCCAAAAGGTTTAAGTGTTTTTCTTCAGATACTGATATACACTTAGAAACTGATTATAGGTTTGTATAATGTCTTGTGTCTAAAATGAAATGATTTATTCAAACTCTTGTCAGGTTTTTGTATCATTTCTAGTGATACAGAATAAAGATTATATATTCAGTAAAAATCCTTCAATACAGAATTTATTAAGACATGTTTTTTTGAAGAATATTGCATGCAAATTAATGTACAATCAAAATAAATCACCATATTCTAATAAGATATATGACAAATTTTATCAGAAGAGGTATAGCCATATAATTATTTTATATACCTATATATTTTTTTCTTGAAATAAGCAAAAACAAATTTAAACAAGGGAAATAATCAAATTATATTCTATAACAACAGGAAGAGGAAGTGAGTTATTTCCCTTCCATATTTTCATTTAAAACCAAAAGAGGAATTTCCAACTTTGTCAAACAGAAAGTCAAACATTTTTTTTTTCAATTATTTTCAAGACATCCTGATCATAATATTATGCTGTCAAATACAACTTTAAAAGTAAGTTCAAATTTATCTTTAAACACATAATTTTACATTTTAATAAATACATTATTTAAGAAAATATTTGATGCAATATTGATATTATATTATCAATTTAGTTTGTGTTTGATTCAAGAGTCTTCAAAGTCAACTTACAATTTAATATAATGTTAATTTTTAAAAACATAAAAAACACTGAAAATTGATCAAAATTTTAAACTATAATATTGATGTATCAAAGCCTTAAATAATTATTATAGGGCCATCCATAAAAAATTGTTTGTTTGTAGTGCTCCGACCGACCCATGATAATGGCCCCGAGTCTAAAAAATTTTTACACCTTCGAGGATTTTTTTTTTTTTTTTTTTTTTTTTTGAGATCATTATATACCCATTCTGTTAAAAAGATCTTTCTCCAATAACTTTTCAGACAAATTTTGGACTGAGAAGTAGAAGAGTAAAAGAATTTTATTCCAAAACCAAAATAAACGCACGCTTTTCATCGATATTTTGCCAAACTTCGACCCCGAACATCGGCAATTTCACATTCGCCAGAAACATTAAAATTTCGCAAAGGGCATAAAAATTGTCAGTTTCCAAGCCAAATATGTGAATGAATTGTTCTTTTGTTAATTATTTAAGATTAAATCTTATAAAAGTCGATCCCCTTTCGAAGATATTAGCTAAAATAATTGCCGATCGGATGAATCTCTTACACACTGTGTGAAGCTGTACTCGATTTTCCTATTCATTCCACTAAATGCTGCATATATATACATACACGGTACAGTTTATGGAAATGATGCCCTCTTCAAGATATTTTTACAAATATAAAGTTTTTGTCTGGACATATTAAACTAGACTAAAATTCGATTTATTTTTTATATAAAAGTGAAAAAAGATTGCCACTTTGTTATGTGAAAATGGACAGAAATGGTACCCTCATGAATTTTTTTTTTACATGATTTTACATGAGTTGACATATCTAACTTGAATACAATTTGATTTTTTTTGGTATAAAAATGAAAAAAAAAAGATTGCAACCTTGCTTCAAAGATAAAATACATACATCAATGAATGTTAAAATAGATTACCCTCCGTAACCATAGGCCACCACTGTATACATACATTTTTACACAAAATAATACCAGAAAAACTTTATTGTTGACATAAATTAATTTAAATCATTTTGCCATTCATGACTGTCAGAAAATGAGGTTACACTAAAACTTGTTGAAAAAACAAGTTAATTGATAAAATTTTCGCGGGAAAATCGCTGGAAATTGATGGGTCTTTTCTCGATATTTTTAAATAAGTTATACCTATGTTTTCTTTATAAGAATGATAATTATTCATTAATTTTACCTTTTCCTAAATTGTAATTTAATAGCCATATTTTTTAATCTTTGATGCAATCATGCACTGTTTATTTTTTCTTTTGGTTTTGTTCCTTTTTTCTCCTTTGTAATTGTCCGTACTATATTCCCTTTTAAACACCCAAATGGGTTTATTAATTGTTGCTCTCTTTAATCCAACTTTCAAAACAAACTCCAGGCTCCAGGACCTGTTGATTACACACTATACATGTATACAGCAGGTGACGTAGATTTTTCTACATACTACACTGCCATATATGGTAAGTACACACGACTGTGTGACAGGTGTAACATACATAATGATCTATTATTATGCTGGCTAGTGAATGGAGTTAATTAACATGGTTTGTTGGTTAAGTGGCAAGGTAATCTAAATTTTCAAGTGTACCCCTAAAATTTAACAAAAAACAAACAAACAAAAAAGAAAAAAACAAACAAACAAAAACAAACAATAACAAAAAAAGAGCTAAAAAATTCTGCTGTTAGTCATTTAATTTCAAATAATTATATTCTAACCAGATTAATATTATTTGCAGGATAATTCCTTTTATTCAATAGTAATGAGAAAAATGGATTTGCTACACCCCTCCCTTCTTTGTGCATTTAGTATCTGACAAGTCAGGACCAGTAAATGAAATCTTAGGTGGTCATCAAAAAAGGTGGTAATCATTGATTTTACAAACAAAACACCTATACTTGCAGTGTAAATTGCATTTTCAAATAACACTGAAATACTGGTATTGAGACTAATTCTGTTCTATTTTCTCAAAGGGCTAGATCTGTCAAGTAATCATATTGTATATATTTTTCTCATACCACTTGTTTTATTAAAGGTATTGTCACCTTTTTCCAGACATTGTTAATGTCAGTAAATAAGGAACAAGTTCAATTATTTTGTTTAAAGATGAAACAGATGCAAAATAAACAACAACAAAAGTGTTACATTGTATGTCTGTTATCATTTGAAATATTAAACAAAGAAAATATCAACAGAAATACATTTGCCTACATATTTTAATTTGTCTAAATACAATGCACAGTATATCATGGGAGGCTATATACTGTATATTGCTATACTCAGTATGCTCCAATTTTGTAACAATTTCCAAAAAAAAAAAAAAAAAAATCCCCTACCTACCTACCCACCTCTTGAACATAGGGTCGGAGCACTACAAACAAACAATTTTTTAAGGATGGCCTAAATGTAACTCTCAGGAATGCAAATAAGCTTACAATATTGTAAGGGACATAAGTACATTTACTATTAACAAAGCATTAAAAGTGAGTTATATATCTTTTATAATTGTTTTTCTTTTCTTTTCTTTTTGGAAAAAAATAACGTTTTTTTATGAATTTATAGTAGTAAAGTTTTAAGTCAAAACATAGTGGAAGAAAATCCACCATTACAGAAACCTTTGTTAAAAATTTGCATCAATAAAGTTTAAAAAATAAATATTCAGAATAACCTGATTCAAATATTTAAGTTTGGAGAATATCATAAAAAATACATGTAGATAAAAGGAACAAATCTATAAATCTATACAATATTATTTTATTATCATTATTATTATTATTATTCTTATTATTAATATTATTACTATTATTATTATTATTATTATTATTATTATTATTATTATTATTATTTAATTGATATCTACATTAAAATTTCACAATATCAATACTTACTTTTCCATCTGTTCTAGAACACAACATAGGGAAAATAAGTAACAAGTAGAAGTATGAGACAAAAAAATAATTTAATGAGTGACTACAACAATTTTTCTTATTATTTATACATTACAGAATGTTTCAAGAACATGACTACAGAGAAAACCAATCATTGATGTTATCAGAGGTTTTAGATGACATTGGTGTCAATGAAAGAAAAGTTATGAGAAGGAGAAGAAATTGCATGCTGAATGAGACTATGAGGAATATCACTTACAGGTCAACTGATACAAACTCGACTGTATATAATCTAGGGAGCCTGAGTGAAGGTACAACTACTAAAGGACTTAACTCAGACGTTGATATACTAGTCTGTTTACTTGATTTCAATATAATACAAGACTGGTCAGAGTGGAAACATGGCAAGTTAAACTATCTCATGATACAGGATGAGAACACTACCCCTGGTTATTGTTTCTTACAACTGCTCCAACCTTATGTACCTCTTCCTGTCACTGTCATACCTAATGAACACTATATAAATGATAGAAGTGGAAGAATATTGTTAAAAAACACAAGATTTAATGGTATCATTCCGGGTGCTGTAGATCATGGACCATCAAATGCTTTACAAGAACAGGATGGATTCTGTGATAGTGACTCTGTGCCAGCTTTTTCTTGTAAATCCTGGCCTCAATCAGCATCTGGTTGGTTAGAGAGACAAGGTATTAGCAGATGGCCAACACAAGACATGAGAAGATATGCAGCCAGTACTGGGTGTTTTGTTGTTCCAACCGAAAGTAAGGTCAGTGAATATCCTGAACTTGAATGGAGAATATCTACATCACTTGCAGAAAGACATCTTATGTTCAATCTAAATATTACACAAATAAGGTGCTATGTATTATTGAAAATGATTCTGAAATCCTTCCTTAATCCTCAAGGGGAAATCAACATATCAAGCTTCATGTGTAAAACAGTTCTATTACACTGTATAGAAAACACAGAGTCAAGTACATGGAAAGAGAACAATTTATTTATATGCTTAACATATTGCTTATTAGAATTATATAGCTGTGTGCAGAATGACCGTTGTTCACATTTCATTATCAGAGAAAATAATTTGATGGCAGGGCAATTTACAGCTGAAAAAAATTATGAACTTTCAAAAAACATAAGTGATTTTTTACAGAATGACAGACAAATGTTACTTAGAATTGATATTGATGATCTTGGCAATAGATTGCAAGTTAAACTGAACATGGTACCACACGGAGCATATTATTATCAATCTTCTCTTGCGATACATGAATTTTATATGACCCAAGAATATTTAAACATAGCACGAAATATAAGCATAACTCAT
Organism: Ruditapes philippinarum; assembly: GCF_026571515.1. Taxonomy (NCBI): domain Eukaryota; kingdom Metazoa; phylum Mollusca; class Bivalvia; order Venerida; family Veneridae; genus Ruditapes; species Ruditapes philippinarum. The sequence goes on along the minus strand of NW_026855974.1, from coordinate 48,841 downwards.
ATGCACATTTTAGGACATTTACACACAAAAAACATTAGAACAATGAAGCATTGTATAGGTAAACTAATTACTTTCAATGTTAATGGTAATATATTAGAAAAGACTGCATTCAAGTTCCTAGCACCTTGTGTTTATACCACATATGGATCTATCCTGGCATCATCTAGTATAAGTGAAAATAATCAAGTGTCACCACAAGCATTGGTTTGGTTATCAGCTGGTTTAAACTCAGATATCTCATCTAGCAGACTTAAATTGGCTTCAATGTTCTACAGTTCAGGAGAAATAGAGAAAGCTGAACTAATTCTGAGACACATTGAACAACAATACTACTCTTATCCTGTTGTACCTATGTGTGGCTGCTTGCATAAACCTCCATCAGCAGTAACAGCAGAATTCATGAGGGTATGTGGTGAACAAAGTGAGGACTGTATCAAACATATTACAGCATTTTGTGTCAGATTTATACAGAAAGAGATCAACTGTGTTCCTCATGAACTACAATATGAAATGTTCAGATCTACACAAGCTGACATGATACACAGAGATGTACATACAGGCTTTTGGATGGACTGGGCTGTAGTTGATTCTCTACCTTTCCTGTACTTCCTACAATATAAGATCTACCGTCATCTACAAAGACACCAAGATCAACAACAAGCACTTAGTAAACTTATAAGAACCATAGAAACTGATAAAAACCTTCAACATAGAGAAACAGCTCTAAACATTCTAGGACAATGTATGGAACAAGAAAACAGACCTCATGAAGCATTAAAATGCTACTTGCTTTCTCTTCAGCTAAGGGCAAGAAACAATGCAGCAAACTTTCATATATGCAAACTCCTTTCTGGGGTATTGGCTGGCCAATAAATGTGATCAAAAGCAGACAGTATTAAGACTTGAATTTCTACTGATCAAAATTATAACTCTTGTGTGTGTCAAAATGATGCAAATGTCAATATAATTTGTGCTTTCATAATGTTTTGGTGACATTTTATTATCACATAATATTACCAAAACAAAACAAGAATTATCAGTGATCACATGTGTTGCTTCATGATAGCCATAACTATACCAAAAATTATTAAACCTAAAAACGTGTGTAAAATTTACTTGAGCTACCGAATAATCCCTTACAGTTTCATAAAAATTCCATAAGTGGTATAAGAGGAGTAATCCGGACAAATTTGAAAATTTAAAATCATTAAGGGCCATAACTCTGACAAAACTCAATGAACAGAAACAACAGGGCCATGATGGCCCTGAAATCGATCACCAGAATATTAAACTCTCTATGACAAGGAACACTTAATTTTGTTATCTATACACAAAAGTAGATATAAAATCTAAATCTAAAACTGATATCACAAAGTTCATATTTGTATCTGAAATAGTCCATGTGCATTGCTATTGCTAAAGGAAAACAACAGTTCCAAAAGCTATGTACATATGAGAATAATCAATGACCCCCTTGGGTGGGGCCAATTTTGACCCCAGGGCTTTTATTTCAACAAACTTGGTAGACACCCCTAAGAAGATTTTTTCATGCTTAATATATAACCTCTAGCTCTTTAGTTTCTTTTAGAAGAAGATTTTTTAAGTTTTTACTATATTCATATAAGGAAAATCATTAACCCCCTTGGGCAGGGTCAATTTTGATACCAGGGCTTTTATTTGAACAAACTTTGTAAACACCCTCTAGAAATCATGTTTCTTGCTAAATATCTAGGCTCTTGCTTGTTGGGTTTTTTTAAAGTAGTTTTTTAAAGTTTTTACTATATACATATAAAAAACCAATGACCCTCTGGGGCCGGGCAAATTTTGACCCTAGGGCTTTTATTTGAACAAACTTGAGAGACACTTACTAGAAGATGTTTCATCTCAAATATCAAAGCTCTAGCTCTATGGGTTTTTTAAAAGAAAATATTTTTAGTTTTTTCTTTCAGTTGCCGTGGCAACCATTAATGTTTTACATGGAATTAAATTCTTTGAGTAATCTTGAAAGGAGACCACCAAAGGAACATTCCTTTGAAGTTTGGAACAAATTGGCTTAGCAGTTTATGAGGAAATGTCATTTAAAGTAAAAGTTAACGGACGGACGCCAGACGGATGATGGACACTGGATGAAAAGCAATCACATAAGCTCACCATATCACTTTGTGATGACAGGTGAGCTAAGAAACAAGCAATATTCAATAATTTTACCTTTAAGGTCAAGGTCATTCAAAAATAATTTGCTCTTCATAAAGGTCTTGTCCTAAGGATTATTGTGTCCCATACAATCCATTCATATATGAAAAAGTTCTAGCCAATTATAACAAAAATCAAACGAAATTCAAATATTTGACATTGAAGGTCATTGTCATTTATTAGTGAAGGTTAAATTCAGTCTAGTAAACCTAAAAGTCTTGTGAAATTGGTTGTTGTTTCCAAGTTTGAGGGCAATCCATTAAGAAATTTCCAAATTTGAGGGCAATCCATTAAGAAACAAGCGATTATCATAGTATTGCAAGCAATCCATAAGTCCCCTACCGGTTAGAACTCCATCAACATTCTGAAGGGCCATTGGCCATTCACTAATGTTTCAATTTTTTTCTATTTTAAGTAAATTTGTTGCAAAAGTGATCACAGGAAACAGTCTTTATGAACAGACAGACAGACGGACTGAAGGACACTTTAAAGTTAATATTTGAAACATCCCTGTTACCAAAATATAACATTTTTAAAAGCAAAATTCTTAAAGAGGAGATAACTCTTGAATTAAAGATGCAATTTCATAAAAATTTTCAGCTCTTTTTGACTAATCACAAATACTGTTATATTTGCCATGTTTTAAGCATATTTGTTGCCAAGGCAACCAATATTTTTTCAAAATTATAGGAAGAAAAGATAAGACATGCATAATCTCCAGACTGCCATCTACCCATATGTCAAGTTTCAATAAAAAATATTTCCAGTACTTTTTGAGTTATCACTGGATTCAGTTTATGTGTAAAATTTGCCATATATTCAGTATATGTGTTGCCATAGCAACCAGAATTTTCAACATAGGAAGAAAAGAAAAAGACTTGCATAATCTCCAGACTGCCATCTACCCATATTTCAAGTTTCATAAAAATATTTCCAATACTTTTTGCGTTATCACTTGATCCAGTTTATGTGTAAAATTTGCCATATTTTCAGCCTATTTGTTGCCATAGCAACCAGAATATTCAACATAGGAAGAAAAGAAAAAGACCTGCATAATCTCCATACTGCCATCTATCAATATATCAAGTTTCATAAAAATATTTTCAGTACTTTTGAAGTTATCGCGGGATCCAGTTTTGTGGACGGATGGACTGACGGACGGACGTACCAACTTTTGATATTTAAGAGGCAAATCAGCTCATAAACTACACCTGGACCATAAGTCCATAAGCAAAATTAGCTCATAAAAACAAAAAAAAAGCTCTTAATTTGAATTTTTGTTCTTCATTTAACTACGGAATGAAGCTCATAAATATCAAATGTTTGCTCGGACAGACAGACAGAGGGACAGACGGACGGAGGGTAAACCTAAAGTCCCCTCCGGTAAACCGGTAGGGAACTAATAAGAAATTTATAACCTTTATAGACCTCTTCTTGGCAATTTTTACCATCTATGTGTGGGAAGTTGGTAAGCTTGAGAACTTCATACAACTGAGAAGTTGGTTTTATCTACTGGTCAATAACTTTCTATTTTGTTTGTTGATGTATAAGCCATAAATTAATGAGAAATGCAAATTTTATCAATACGTCAGAAGTTTTAATTCTTTTTCATCTGTTGTTTTGCATGAATTTTATAAAATCAAGCAAATGAGATTTTTCACCACAAAAATCCTTCCAACAAAAATTTCCTAGTGTTCACGTAAAATAAAAATGTATTCAAGATCTGTTCAAAATGAGAAACTAGTCATACCGAAACCAACAACTGAGTACTTTAGGAAATCATTTGACTATTCTGGTCCTAAAATATGGAATGACATCCCAATTTATATTCGAAATTCAGATACTTTGAAGAAATTTCAAGCCACATATATTAAGTGGCAATTTTCTAATTAAATGAGTGTACATTTTGTTGTAATGATAATGCCACACAAGAATAGAATGTATAATGTTTTGTTTTTACAATATTGTTTTAATCTTACTTGTAAAAAAATGTATTTTTCATGCCCAGGTTACAAAATGTGGTTTCTTGATGTTTGTTTGTTTTTTTGTTTTTTTTTGTTTTGTTTTTTTGTTTGATTTTAGTTTGTTTTTTTTCTATTTGTGTATATATGTTATTTAAAATGTGTAATGTATATATTGTTATGTATATGCTATGTACATGTATATGCTGAGGCCCGCATGGAAGATCGGGAAACCGAATGTGTTAGCCTCATTAAATAAAGTCGTTACTTACTTACTTACTATTCACTAATAGATCAACTGCTAATAGAAACATAAAACATGTAAGACCTACAACAAAATATGTTAAAAAAGAAATTTTATTTGTAAAGCTATTCAAGTATGGGATAATTTACATTTTATATTAAAGAATCCTTAATTCTCATTTATTTTGTTTTTAAAAGAAAAACGAAAAACTATTTACTTGTTATAATAATTTGAATTATTCAGATGAATACATGTGTCTGTCTATTCAAATGTTTGTTGTTTACATTTTTTATATGTGTGCGCATATTTGTGTTGGTTTACATTTTTGTATTTTACCTTGTTAGAAGGCCATATTGCAGACACTGTGGTTCTTATTACAAAATGTATGTGTTACTTTCATGAAATAAAGTGTTTATTATTATTATTATCATTATTATTATTATTATTATTATAACTTGAACAAAAATGCATTTGTGAAAAAATACTATGTCAATGCATTAATTTAACAGAAGTAGATTTTTTTGTTACTTTACAATTAAACTTTGCCATCATGCAGTAGTGTCTGGTGAATTTAAAGGGGTCAAGGTCATATTTCAGCATGTCAAATCATTAGACACATGTGCAGATTGTGTACAAGGGCCATATGCAATAATTTATTCAAAAATAAAAGATTTCTTTATGGACAAAAGAATAGGTATTAACTGTATGATATAGCTGTATGAAACTTAGAAATGCAGGTACAGTTACTTTTTCTTAAATACCATCTTTTCAATCAAACATAACATTAAATTAAATTATTTTGTAAATGAATGTTTTACTGTATAGCGCATTATATCTGCAGTGTCAAATGTTGGCGTTTTTTAAAGTGTTTTGAATTGGCGGGGTCATAAATTGGCGCAAACGCTTTTAGACCGCCAAATTAAAACACTTGTTGGCATAAATATGGGGTCATGAATTGGCGATTACAAATAAAGAATAAAAAAAATAAATAAAAATAACACCGGTCACGCAGTAGTTGACTGTCCTCGTTTATTTTACGGCATACGGTATACCTATGCTTGGTCACCTTTATCTTTACATCGTGCTAATTCTTATAATTAACTGGGATCAGACAGGTGTAAATATGGTACCGTGTGGTAACTGGACCATGGAAGAGAAAGGTATGCCCTATTATCCTGCAGTCTTTAAAGCGTGAAAAATTGTTCACGGTCACCACAACTGATTGCTATATAATTACAGTTATCATTAGTTTTATTTCAAATTATGAAACATAACAGTGAAAACAAAACAAATACTAGTTTACTTAAATTCAATAATAAATGACATTTAGATTTGTTTCTCGTCGTGTGATCATCTTCATAATAAATACAGTATATAGATATATAATTAAATGAGTTTCGTACCAAGACTTAAAAATAAACAAATTCTTTTCAGCTTACTTGTAATGTTTATTTTTATTACAAATAATCAAGGGAGATTACTCGGACAAACCAAAGCTATTTTACCATCAGTTGTCTACCTTTCAAAGAATAATGGCGATATTCTAAAATGGCGGTGCTTTAAATTGGCGGTGTTTTGAATTGGCGCTACAGACCCTGACCGCCAATATAGCCAAATATAATCCCCCGCCAAAATAAGTACTTATACAGTATATTGTTTTTTGACCTTTGACCCCTTAGACTTAGTGTGACCTTGGCCTTTGCCACAGACACCTGCATTTTTCTAGCAACACTCCGCCTCACTATGGAGAATATTTGTCCCAAGTTTAACTAGAACTATCACTAAATGTGATTAATACCCCCATAAGACTGCTTCGGAAATGAGGATGTTATTATAGTCTGTCCCATTAAAAATGGAAATTAACTTTTGCCTGGTATGAATTAACAAAACGACGTTGAATAAAAAGTAAAACATTTTTGTAAACTAAAAAAAAGTCACCCTCGAGATTTTTCAGGATTTTACTCTAAAGTGTCTACTTTTCTTGTGAAAGCAAATTTTGATTTCTCTATGGAAAATCTCTGTTGTTTATTTTCTGTAGCCATTGCCGAAGTACTCTTCATTTGAAGATGAACGGGAGAAAGCACGTGTCATGTTTCTAATATATACATGAGGTTCTCGGGGTCGTTTCATGATTATTTTACAAAGCTGGATCTACAAGATGTAACGGTTTAGTTGCAATGCATGATGGAAAACTTTAAAAAATGAAAAATAAGCAACAAGAACACCGAGTCACATGGAGTAGATCTAGAAATTGCACTTACTTTTAAGTAAAATTCGCATATGAAGATTTCTTCATTGCCAGTTTCTATCCAGTTCCGTAGATCCCACTTTTTGACTTCAAAAATCCTTAATGACATGAGTCATGACTCCTACACTTTTGATGATCCAGATTTTTTAAACTGATAATCCGTCTCATTATTAAAACATTCTTCAATTTGTGGAGTTATCTGGGTTAGCAAATGAAATATGTAAATGAAACACATCATAATTCAGCATGTTCCAAATCCATAATTCAAGAACGGCCCATAAATTTTAGTTGTCAACATCACAATGCTTATGGATTCCTGACGAAAAAAACTTTATTACGTCAACAACATTTGACGAAATATATGACGTAACAAAAATGCCTCGCGCTTTTTATGGATGATTACAGTTGCGGCATTGACAGAGGGCGGTTAGGCATATGTAACCTCAAACAGATAATTTTAAGCGTTGAGATAAATTTGTCTTGATGGCATTTAAAATAATTTTTGTAAACCCAGATTTTGCAAATTCCACATTCAATTCATATATTAATAATATAAAACTTTTGATAGATTTCTAACATTTAAAAATAATTTTAAACACACTTAAAATGACATGAATCTTCAACAGTACAATACTTCTTTCATTAACTACATATAAAATTCGTTTTGATTTTATGTTTTTGAACATTTTTTATATTTCTCAGAAATAGTTTCCCTACATATTTATCGTTATTCAAACCTTCTGTAAATCTTACTCTTTTAGCTACAAAATATACAAAACGTGGTATTTTTCTCCTGCGAAAAATATGCTAGATTTTAGATCTATTGTTTTTGTAAAACACTGAATATTTTCAAATTTTAGGAAGGCTAAAATTATTGAGAACGTCACTCGATGTTTCTCTTTGACTCGATCTACCCTTCATATAAACAAAATAATTATTTAGTGTCCAGCTTTATTTGTCATCCAATGAAAACGCTGTATTTCTTAAAAATTATGTGCGTTAATTTTCATAGAAGAAAAAAAGTCGATACTATATTGAAATCCGTTCATAGTCCCCTTCTATTTTTCATAGTGCTTCATAGTACCGCGTAGTGACGTAATCAAGGGCCAAATAAAGCTTGACACTAAATATGTTAGTGTTCATCTTTAGCTGTTCTATAGAAATTAGAAACATTCTCCTGTCGCTATAGCTCCCGTCGAAGTTTCTAATTTCTGTAGAACAGCACGGATGAACACTAACATATACATGTAACATTTTGTGTCTACAAAAAAACACTTATTGTCGCTTATTGAACACTCCAATTCAAACTTTCTCTTAATAATATCAAATCGCTGCCGGTATTTCTGGAAATTTTGTTGAATTGCGAGACGGAAAGTTAAACATGTATTTACGAGCTTAAAGTGAATAGGCCTACGTTTGATTGCTTAAACTAGAAAGCATGATATTATATTCTTATAATTTACATTTTCCCCGAACGCGAGTCTGTGTTCTCCCGTTAGCGACGGAGTTAGTTAAAGTAGACACTGTGGTAACAAGCAAACCAATGCTGAACGTATAGTGAATCAGTTTTCTTAATATTTTTTGTCAGATTTGCATGATAATGTAGTATTTGTTGGCGTTTTCTTGTGATAGTTGAAACCTACGGAAAGTTTTAGCGCACGAACATCGCACCCGAAATAAGAAGGGTAACCTATTTTTGTATCCCATCGAACGTGGTCAATTTATTAATTTTTGAATAGACGTGATGCACACTAATGGCCAGAATTCAGACAACTACAGAATTATTTAAATTAAACATTGATTAGCGAAGAACCATTTTTATAGTCTTCTAGCTGGTATTCCCGCTCCCCTACGACGCCTTGCGGTATTCAAGATACGCGTTTGATTGAAAAGCTATAATCAAATCACTTTCTTAAAAAAATATGAAATACGACATTATATCATGGTAACTAATTAAATCTTTGTGTGTTAGAATTTATAAACCTTACTGATATTTTCACTTCAAATGATTTTGATTATTTTAAATAATGGTTTGCTAGTAAAATTGCCTTTTTGACTCCAACTTTGTTGTCATTTTTCATTTCAATGATAACCTTTAGCTATTGACCAGTAAGTGAATAAGGATAATATTTTTTTATAATTACCGAGTATATTTCACGCTAATTGTGAGACGAACCCTAAATGACGTCTATATGGGCGCCGCCATTTTGAAATGGACGTCACTTCAGGTTACAACGTAAGTCAACGGGAAAAAAATATAATTTTAGCATTTTGACAACATTCGTGACTTTATGAAAAAAATGAAAAACATGCCTAGAGATATTGACGTCAGGGTTAACATGACATTAATTTAAATGATTTTACTATTATATTAAATAAAAAATGGAATGTTCAAATTTGATGGGACAGACTATAGTAACAGAATACCTTGTAAAAGAATTGAAATATAGAGTTATGGTTGTGGGCAATTAAAGATAGTTGTGGTTCTTGTATGTTGCATTTCCTTTCAATGTGGTTGGCCATTGATGAAGTTTTATTGAATTACTCTGTTATAAGTCTAGAAAGACAAAGAAAAGGAACAAAGGGCAATAACTCTATAAATACTGAAGATGGAGTTATACTGTATTCCTAGAAATGTTCGCGGATACTATATTTCGCGTTTTTCACAACGTCGGCATTTTCGCGGAGACAAACTTTCGCGGATATGTAGTAACCGCGAATTCCGCGAATGTTAAGTCGCTACGGCCTAAATTACAGCTTTTGGAGGCTACGTTTTTGATGCATGACCTTGCCTGTGCTTTTAATTATTTTATCTTTTTGACAAGTCGCGCCTAAAGCGCAACGTTACTTTATACATTTCATCTATTGACTAGTTGAACAAGGACGGTTGTTTCGTGAACATTTTAATATTTCCTTACCTTTTTTTCATTATGTTATTAAGTAAGATTTAGTCAGACCCGTTAGCTTTTATTCTCATTTGAATCCTAACTGACTTTATCTTCAAAATGTCGATACGTATTTTTTTACACATTATCTGACTGTACATTGCTTTCATTATAACAACATAACCGCCGTTTATCAATGTAGCACTGTATCGCCTTTGTATTCTTAACAAAGGATTACACCTACTCCAAGCAAATAGAATCCAAGTCATTCAATGTTCGCAAACTGTAAATGCGTTTGTCAACACTGTGACTAGCAAATAACGCCAATAAGCATGATAATTACTAATAATTGATAATTTCTTTTTCAGCGTGCAAACTAGTATCAATAACATACATAAATTATTCTTTACACATTTCTATAGCACCTGTGTTTATATGTTGTTTTTTTTTTTTTGTGTAAGTAGATTATAATAAATATTCTGCACTTTTTATGTTATATTTAGCTGAAGCTAGAAATGTTCGCGGATTTGTTATAAGTGACATATTCGCGGCTATAAAGATTCGCGGAATCATGCCTACCGCGAAAACCGCTAACTTAAAATGCGCGAAATCTTTTCTAGGAATACAGTAGTTCTTGTGCACTGCACTTCCTCTTTTTGTGCTTGACCATTGTATGAAGTTGTTTTGAATTTCAACCAGTATGTTTTAAGTTATGCTCCAGACAAGGAAAATTATCAAAGGGCAGTTACTCTGTATTTTGTCAAAATGGAGTTATGGCTCTTATGCACTGCACTTCCTTTTAATGTCCTTGACAACTGTATGAAGTTGTATTGAATTCCAAACAGTAGTTTTCAAGTTATGCTCTGGACAAGGAAAAGTAACAAAGGGCAATAACTCTGTAATTTGTCAAGATGGAGTTATGGTTCTTGTGCACTGCACTTCCTCTCAATGTGCTTGACCATTGTATGAAGTTATATTGAATTCCAACCATTAGTCTTCAAGTTATGCTCCGGACAAAAAAAGCAATGGAAAAGTAACAAAGGGCAATAACTATGTAATAAGTCAAGATGGAGTTATGGCTCTTGTGCACTGCACATCCCTTTATAGTGCTTGACCATTGTATGAAGTTGTTTTGAATTCCAACCAGTAGTTTTCAAGTCATGCTCTGGACAAGGAAAAGTAACAAAGGGCAGTTACTCTGTAATAAGTCAAGATGGAGTTATGGTACTTGTGCACTGCACTTCCTCTCAATGTGCTTGACCATTGTATGAAGTTATAACGAATTCCAACAATTAGTCTTCAAGTTATAGTCCGGACAAAAGAAAGGAATGGAAAAGTAACAAAGGGCAATAACTCTGTAATTACTTTATATAGAGTTATGGTTCTTATGCACTGCACTTCCCCTTACTGTGTTTGACAATTGTATGAAGTTGTTTTGAATTCCAACCAGTAATTTTTTCAAGTTATGCCCCGGACAAGGAAAAGTAACAAAGGGCAATAACTCTGTAATTACAAGATAGAGTTATGGTTCTTATGCACTGCACTTCCTCTCAATGTGCTTGACCAATGTATGTAGTTATATTGAATTCCAACCATAAGTCTTCAAGTTATGCTCCGGACAAAAGAAAGCAATGGAAAAGTAACAAAGGGCAATAACTCTGTAATTACTTTAGATAGAGTTATGGTTCTTGTGCACTGCACTTTCCCTTATTGTGTTTGACAATTGTATGAAGTTGTTTTGAATTCCAACCAGTAGTTTTCAAGTTATACCCCGGACAAGGAAAAGTAACAAAGGGCAGTAACTCTGTAATTAGTCAAGATAGAGTTATGGTTCTTGTGCACTGCACTTCCTCTCAATGTGCTTTATCATTGTATGTAGTTATATTGAATTCCAACCATTAGTCTTCAAGTTATGCTTCGGACAAGGAAAATGCAACGGACGTCTGGACCGACCGACCGACCAACCGACCACCGGGTGACTCCTATATACCCCCCCAAACTTCGTTTTTGGGGGTATAATTAAAATCCCTCCATGCATGTAGAAGTTGCGCTACGTACATAAGTTTTGTGCTGATCCCCAAGTGTGACCTTGACCTTTGAGCAGCGGAGTCTTTTTATTTGCAACACACCACCCCATCATGGTGAACATTTGTACCGATTACAGTCGAGACTGCCTTAATTATAACCCCCTGATTCAAACGACTCCCTGTCATATGCGACGCTATTTTATGCCCCCAAAGCAATTGACTATAAATTTAGTCTGAATTAAGTGACTCCCTGTCTAACGCGACAAGCGACTGTAGATCCAACTCCCAATTTGCCTTTTAGACCGTTTTTACCAAGTCTTAGATGCTCCCCTGATTTTTTTTTACAAGAAAAAGGTAAAGTTCGTTACCTTGCTAGGCCTTTTCCCCTTTGATATTGACAATATCTGGTTACATGCTGTACCTACTCAAGCTGAATTACTACCTTCCTCACCCCCCCCAATTCCCCTCCCGGCAAAGAATTCTACTATAAAATGAAAGATAAACCGAATAAAAAATGTTTTGTTTTAAAAATAGATGGCTGTGTTTGTCCAATGAAAGCTAATAATTCATTAACCCACTAGAGGGATACCTTGATTCAGTACAATTGATGTTAACTTGCAGCCTGAGTCTGATAATTTTCTAAAAACAGCATCGGAAAATCCCTGCACTCGTGAATATTACAACAATATGGCGATCAATTTACAATGTCACACAATTGGCATCCAACTTAGTAAACAATTAGGTGATGTTTGTAATTGTTTTTTTAAATGAAAAGATTTGATGACTTTTCTGTTAGTGCAGAAGCACCCAATACATGTATCCTCTCTCAAGCCCATGTCCATAAACATGCTCAAGCGTCCCACATAAATTTTCTACATTGTACTATTTTTAATTTTTTCCTCTTTTTAAAATGCAATTTCAGAAATATGTATATATAATCAATTATCACACTTATCTTAAGAAGGGTCTATATACCATGTACATATGTTTCACTGGAATAATTAAGTACATAACAATATATCTATTATCCAGTTATTTCATATGTGTTTTGGGAACAGTCAAACTGTTGGCCATAGGCTGCGGGCAACAGTGCAAAACAATATCCCCGACACAGAGGGACAACTGTTGGACTGTTCCCAAATCACATATAAAATAACTGTATTTATAATTACCTGATCAACTACTGTTTTAATAGTACTTGCAGAAGAAAAAAGGAACAAGAAAATAGTTTTGCACATATGTTAATAGTTAAACTTAATACTTTAACTAATTGTCACATCACGTCTGGTTTATGATTAAGATGGATGGACACTTCAAGTGGGAAACCTCTATGACATCAATAACCTCCGAGCAAGCGTGGGAAACAGTTGATACTATTGACCAGTCAACAGTTCTCGAACCTGGACGTTTTTAGAATTTCAGAAAACAGTAAAAAATACCAATATACAAATATCATTTATATAAGGTATCAGGTAATAAAAACCAATGTCTGCTGGTTGGGGAAGACTGATTTAAGAGACTCCCTATTTTTTTCTTGATTCCCAGTCGGTTTCTTAAAAACAGTCTTGACTGTTTTTTGTAATCCTCAAAGAATGAGCAAGATAAAGATCAGATAAAATCTTAAATTTTTATTTGACCTTTGACCTCTTGTGGCCTTGACCCACCTTCATTTTGTGCAAAAGAACTCAACTCAACATGCAGAACATTTGTGCTAAGTTATATTACAATCCATCCATGCATAAAGAGGTTATACTAACAAATGAATGTTTAATTTTGTTATTTGACCTTTGACCCCTAAGTGTGACCTTGACCTTTGCCACAGAAACCTGATTTTTTTCGGGACACTTTGCCTTACTTTGGAGAATATTTGCCCAAAGTTATGTTAAAATCCCTCTATGCATGTAAAAGTTACACTCCTGACAACGGTTTTGCGCTGATGTTCTTGTGTGAACTTGTGAACTTGGTTTTGTGTGCAACACATCACCCCATCATGGTGAATATCTGTATCAAATAGTTTTGAAATCCTTCATAGAAAAAGCAAGATATAGACTGCACAAATCTGGAAGGACACACAGACAGACCCACAGATACACATACACCAAACTACTAAGTCATGCTCACCACAAGCGGGCTCAACATGACTTAGTTATGAGTCTTTGATATTGACCAAAAAATTTTGTTAACTTCACAAAGGGCCTCAGATCATTCAAAATCCATACCTTTAGTTGTTTTGAAGAATAAGTTGCATGCAATACTTAAAAAACAAGAGGGCCTTCATGGCCCCGAAATCACTCACCTGTATATAGACCCCCAGGGTTGGGCCAGTTTTAACCCAAGGGCCTTTACAAAACTAGGAAGACACCCATTAGAAGATTTTTTAAGTTTTTACTATACACATCTAGGGACCCCCCCCCTCACACACAGGACCAATTTTGACCCCAGGGCTTTGATCTAAACAAACTTGGTAGACACTTACAAGAATATATTTCGTGCTTAGTATCTAAACTCTGGCTCTTTGGGTTTTTAAAAAGAAGGTTTTTTAAGTTTTTACCATACACATATAAGGAAAATCAATGACCCCCCAGGGCGGGGCCAATTTTGAAACCAGGGCTTTATTTGAACTTGGTAGACACCAATTAGAACATGTTTCATGCTAAATATCTTAGCTCTAGCTCTTTGAGTTCTTTAAAAGAAGATTTTTTAAGTTTTTACTATATGCATATAGGGAAAATCAATGACCCCCCGGGTCGGGGCCAGTTTTGACCCCAGGGATTTTATTTAAACAAACTTGGTAGACACTGACTAGACAATGTTTCATGCAAAATATCTAAGCTCTAGCTTTTTTAAAGAAGATTTTTTATGTTTTTTCTTTTGGTTGCCATGGCAACAAGAGTTCTGCATGAAATTAAATTCTTTGAACAACTTTTAAAGTTGACCACCAAAGGAACATTCCTGTGAAGTTTGGATGATTTTGGCTGGTAAGCAGTTTATGAGGAGATGTTGTTTAAAGTAAAAGTTTACGGATTGATGGCGAACGTATGGCAGACACCGGACTGATAGCGATCACAAAAGCTCACCGACAGGTGAGCTAAAAAAAAAATTCAAAGCTCAAAAAGGGCCAATGCTGTCAAAAATATGTCAGAATTATAGACCTTTGACAGTTAACTCTGTTTATGATCTTAAGTTTCAAGTGAAAACCTTGATCACATTATAAGACTGATGTTGCATGCAAAACTTTAATCAACACATTTCTGAGTTCATAAAGGGCCATAATTCTGTCAAAAACCATTCTAGAGTTATAGGCCTTGGATTGTGACCTTTTCTTCTGCTCTCAAATAAGTGTGTGAAGTCACAAGCAAATATCATAAGTGGATGACGTGATAAAATGTTGCATGCAAGTGCTACGCCAACGCCAACACCAGCACCAGCGCAAACGTCCATGTGAGTAAAATGGCCCTACTATTCTTTGAATACATGTGCTAGTCAAGCTAAAAAAAATTATTATCCTTCAACACTGCACTTCCTCTAACTTATCTCTATCACTGTGTGTTGTGTTGACTGCTACTTTTAGCCAATAATTGGCCTTATAGAACAGTAGCCGATATTTACAGATTCATTGGGGTAACCAATCCTTAAAATAAGACAAAAAATCAGTGGTCTTACCCTGCTGGCCTCTTCTTTCCCACTTTGTAACCAGGCAACAACAGCAGTGAGGACATCGTCAGGAAGTTTGCGTATAATCTGTTGCTTATTGTCACACAGTTCTAATGCCAATTTTAAATCGTCTACAAGTTTTATGATACGTGCTTCAGTTACGTTACTACGATGTTTTAAAGTGTTCTCCGGAGTTGATGTTAAAGATCCAAACCCATTACTACCACTACTGCTGTCAAACTTTGTGCCTTAAAAACAAAAAATATGAAACATGAGAATATCAAAAAATGACTGTAAATAATATGAATTATCAAGAAGGGAGAATTTGTGCAACCTTGACCATTGACCTTATTACCATCAAAACAAGCAGCCTTTGTAACACAATAATTAAGTCTTGCTTCTGTCCGCCCTTAGGTCAATAGGGAAAGCATAAGATTTGTAATTTATCCTTGGGCAAGGCAACATTTCTATGTGACATTGAGTGTAAAAGGTCATTTGCCTCTCACCAATGATTCACAAATCGTGTGCAATTAGCTGGCAATCATGTGGAATAAGTCAGTCCGGAATTGGTAATTACTAGTTATAGTTATCTGGGTAAGCTAGTTCCCTAGGTAGATGGACTGCCGAAAAGAAAATTGCATTAAAATCAATATAAACTAGAACTGCCACTTTCATGGCGTGAATACCCCCGCATACCACTTTGTCAGAATCAACAGTGGTCATTTAGAACTCAATGACAACCTCCCTGCCGAATCTGAGGTTACTAAGCCAGTGCATTGCTAAGTTATGTATTCTACATGCTTCAAATGAGAAAATGTCAAAATCAATACACTCTGGACAGGCATTCTGAAGCAATTGAGGGGAAAAGCTTTATTTTGACAAGGTCCCTGTGACCTTGACCTTTGACCAAGTGACCTCAAACTCAATAGGGATCATCTACTAATCATGACTAACCTCTATGCCAAATATGAAGAATGTGGGTCAAAGGAATCTTAAGTGATTGGGCAGACAAGCTTTTTGAAGTCAAGGCACCTGTGACCTTGATCTTTGACCTGGTGACCTATAAATCAATAGGGGTCATCTACTAATCATGACTAACCTCCATGCCAAATATGATGACTGTGGGTCAAAGGAATCTTAAGTTATTGGGCGGACAAGCTTTTAGATGTCAAAGCCCCTGTGACCTTGACCTTTGACCTGGTGATCTCAAAATCAATAGGGGTCATCTACTAATCATGACTAACCTCCATGCAAAATATGAAGACTGTGGGTCATAGGAATCTTAAGTTATTGGGCGGACAAACTTTTTGAAGTCAAGGCCTCTGCGACCTTGACCTTTGACCTGGTGACCTCAAAATCAATAGGGGTCATCTACAAATCATGACTAACCTCCATGCCAAATATAAAGACTGTGGGTCATAGGAATCTTAAGTTATTGGGCGGACAAACTTTTTGAAGTCAAGGCTCCTGTGACCTTGACCTTTGACCTGTTGACCTCAAAATCAATAGGGGTCATCTACTTATCATGACTAACCTCCATGACAAATATGACGACTGTAGGTCAAAGGAATCTTAAGTTATTGGGCGGACAAACTTTTTGAAGTCAAGGCCCCTGTGACCTTGACCTTTGACCTGGTGACCTCAAAATCATTAGGGGTCATCTACTATTCATGACTAACCTCCGTACCAAATATGAAGACTGTGGGTCACAGGAATCTTAAGTTATTGGGCGGACAAACATTGTGATGTCAAGGCCCCTGTGACCTTGATCTTTGACCTGGTGACCTCAAAATCAATAGGGGTCATCTACTAATCATGACTAACGTCCATGCCAAATATGAAGACTGTGGGTCAAAGGAATCTTAAGTTATTGGGCGGACAAGTTTTGATGTCAAGGCCCGTGACCTTGACCTTTGACCTGGTGATCTCAAAATTGATAGGTGTCATCTACTAATCATGACTAACCTCCATGCCAAATATGAAGACTGTGGGTCAAAGGAATCTTAAGTTATTGGGCGGACAAGCTTTGAGATGTCAAGGCCCCTGTGACCTTGACCTTTGACCTGGTGACCTCAAAATCAATAGGGGTCATCTACTAATCATGACTAGCCTCCATGCCAAATATGAAGACTGTGAGTCAAAGGAATCTTAAGTTATTGGGTGGACAAGAAACAAGAGGGCCATGATGGCCCTAGATCGCTCACCTGACCCATCAAACTCATCCAGACAATTATCTAGACAAGCATTCTGACCAAGTCTCATGACAGGTGAGTCAAAAATGTGACCACTACAGTGTTAACAAGGATTATCCATATTTGAGCAGTGTGACCTAGTTTTTTACCAAGGTGACCCATATTCAAACTTGACCTAGAAATCATCAAAACAAACTTTCAGACCAATTTCCAGGATACTTGGATCAAAACAGCAACTAGAGTGTTAACAAGATTTTTCTATTTTTAGCTCTGGTGACCTAGTTTCACATGCGATTTCGAACTCATCCGAGCAATTACCTAGACAAGCATCCTGACCAAGTTTGATGATAATTGAGTCGAAAATGTGACCACTAGAATGTTAACAAGGTTTTTCAATATTTGGGCGGTGTGACCTAGTTTTTCATCCAAGATGACCCATGTTCGAACTTGACTTAGAAATCATCAAAACAAACTTTCAGACTAATTTACAGGATATTTGGATCAAAACAGTAGCCACTAGAGTGTTAACAAGATTTATCTATTTTTAGCTCCTGTGACCTAGTTTTTCATCCAAGATGACCAATGTTCAAATTCATCCAAGCTATCAACTAGACAAACATCCTGACCAAGTTTGATGATGATTGAGGCAAAATTGTGACCGCTAGAGTGTTAACAAGGTTTTTCTATTTTTAGGCATTGTGACCTAGTTTTTCATCCGAGATGACCCATGTTCGAACTCATCCCAGCTATCAAATAGATAAGCATCCTGACCAAGTTTCATGATGATTGAGGCAAAAATGTGACTGCTGGAGTGTTAACAAGGTTTATCTATTCTTAGCTCTGGTGACCTAGTTTTTCATCTGAGATGACCCATGTTTGAACTCATGCAAGCTATCACCTTGACAAGCATCCTGACCAAGTTTGATGATGATTGATGCAAAAATGGGACCGCTAAAGTGTTAACAAGGTTTTTCTATTTTTAGCTCCAGTGACCTACTTTTTCATCAGAGATGACCCATGTTCGAACTCATCCGAGCTATCACCTTGACAAGCTTCCTGACAAAGTGTGATGATGATTGATGCCATATATGCAAAATGTGACCGCTAGAGTGTTAACAAGGTTTTTCTATTTTTAGTTCCGGTGACCTACTTTTTCATCCGAGATGACCCATGTTAAAACTCATCCAAGCTATCACCTAGACAAACATCCTGACCAAGTTTGATGATGATTGAGGCAAAATTGTGACCGCTAGAGTGTTAACAAGGTTTTTCTATTTTTAGCTCTTGTGACCTAGTTTTTCATCAGAGATGACCCATGTTCGAACTCATCCTAGCTATCAACTAGATAAGCATCCTGACCAAGTTTGATGATGATTGAGGCAAAAATGTGACCGCTGGAGTGTTAACAAGGTTTTTCTATTTTTAGCTCCGGTGACCTTCTTTTTCATCCGAGATGACCCATGTTCGAACTCATCCGAGCTATCAACTAGACAAACATCCTGACCAAGTTTGATGATGATTGAGGCAAAAATGTTACCTCTAGAGTGTTAACAAGGTTTTTCTATTTTTAGCTCTTGTGACCTAGGTTTTCATCCGAGATGACAACTAGATAAGCATCCTGACCAAGTTTGATGATGATTGAGGCAAAAATGCGACCGCTAGAGTGTTAACAACAAAATGTGAACGGACGGACGATGGACGGACGACGGACAATCATCGATCCTAAAAGCTCACCCTGAGCATGCTCAGGTGAGCTAAAAACCGTTGGAAGGCCGGATGGTCGGACATCGAGAGGGCCGGGTGGACAAGCTGATTCCACTATACAACTTTGTTGTGCGGGGGTATAACTAGAACTGCAACTGTCATGGTGGAATACCCCCTCATACCACTTTTACCTGGGGACCATATACCGCTTTTCATGGAATGGCACTAACGTGTCACATTGAAGGTTCCATGATAACTGCCACATGAACACATTTGCGGATGTTTCAAAATTCTAAATTTTACCAGTTCATGTTAAATGTTGAATTCTGCTCAAGCCGGTGCTAGGGGGATGTGGACGGTAGTTTGCACTATACAGTACCGTCCATGAACAGGCTTAATCAAACCTAGCCTGCAACATTTTCAATTTTTGCCGCGTTGGGCTTTCTTTAGGGATTCTTTTATTTAACACTATTTTGTCAGAATCAACAGTGGCCATTTAGAGCTCAAGGACAACCTCCCTGCCAAATCTGAGGTCACTAAGCCAGTGCATTGCTAAGTTATGTATTATACATGCTTCAAATGTGAAAATGTCAAAATCAATATACTGTGGACAGGCATTCTTAAGCATTTGAGCAGACAAGCTTATTAAAGTAAAAATCCCTGTGACCTTGACATTTGACACAGTCACGTACTAGTCATAAACTAGAACTGCCACTATGATGGCGTGAATACCCCCACATACCACTTTGTCAGAATCAACAGTGGCCATTTAGAGCTCAAGGACAACCTCCCTGCCAAATCTGAGGTTACTAAGCCAGTGCATTGCTAAGTTATGTATTCTACATGCTCCAAATGTGAAAATGTCAAAATCAATACATTGCGGACAGGACATTCTTTAGCAATTGAGAAGAAAAGCTTTTTTTGTCAAGGTCCCTGTGACCTTGACCTTTGACCCAGTGACCTCAAAATCAATAGGGGTCACCTTATAGTCATGATCAACATCCATGCCAAATATGAAGACTGTGGGTTAAAGGAATCTTAAGTTAATGGGCGGACAAGCTTTTTGAAGTCAAGGCCCCTGTGACCTTGACCTTTGACCTGGTGACCTCAAAATCAATAGGGGTCATCTACTAATCATGACTAACCTCCATGCCAAATATGAAGACTGTGGGTCAAAGGAATCTTAAGTTATAGGGCGGATAAGCTTTTTGAAGTCAAGGCCCCTGTGACCTTGACCTTTGACCTGGTGACCTCAAAGTCAATAGGGGTCATCTACTAATCATGACTAACCTCAATGCCAAATATGAAGACTATGGGTCAAAGAAATCTTAAGTTATTGGGCGGACAAGCTTTTTGAAGTCAAGGCCCCTGTGACCTTGACCTTTGACCTGGTGACCTCAAAATCAATAGGGGTCATCTACTAATCACGACTTACCTCCATGCCAAATATGAAAACTGTGGGTCAAAGGAATCTTAAGTTATTAGGCGGACAAGCTTTTTATCTTCAAGGTCCTTATGACCTTTGACCTTGTGACCTCAAAATCAATAGGGGTCATCTAATGGTTATGGCCAACCTCTATGCCAAATATGAAGACTGTGGGTCAAAGGAATCTTAAGTTATTAGGCGGACAAGCTTTTGTCAAGTTCCATGTGACCTTGACCTTTGACCTGGTGATCTCAAAATCAATATGTGTCTTCTACTAATCATGACCAGTCTAAATACCAAATAAGAAGACTGTGTTAAAGGAATTTTAAGTTATTGGGCGGACATGGAAAAACTGACGGAGGCCGGATGGGGAGACAGACGGACGGACGGACAACCTAATTCCTGTATACCCCCCATACAACTTTGTTGTGTGGGGGTATAAAAAAAAGATTTTTCCATTTTGCATCTTAATAGGCTGAATGGATTATGAATTACCCACATGAAGATATGTTTGTTTGTTTGTTTGGGTTTTTTGTCACACACGAACACAATATAGGTGATATGGCGAAGTTCCAGCTTTACTGGTAGAGGAAGACCTCAGGTGCCCTTCTGTGCTTTATTCTGGAAACAAACAAGCACCTGAGTAGAACCACCAACGTTCCTTAAGCTAGATGGACAGCTTCCTCACATGAAAGAATTCAAAGTCACTATCGGGTTCGAACCCACATTGGTGAGTGGCAAACAGTTTGAAGTCAACAACCTTAGCCACTAGACCATGGACACCCCAATCCATCTGGGGAACAGATTGGTGGAGTCTTTTGCTACAACAAGAAATCACACTTTAACTAGAAATGTGTCCATAGGACACTGGTGCCCTCACCGCGCCACTGTTCTGTCAATCTTATGACTCTAGGTCAAATATTTTTTGAAAACTAAAAATCTTTTAGTAAGTAAAGGGCTAGAACTTTTCAAATACCGAATAGATTCTAACTCAAGCACACAAATAACAACATAATGAAACCGTTTTTACTAACTCTACAAACACTGGATAAATCCACAAGCGAAACCCCAGGTGCAAAACTAAATATGCTGAGCAACCTTCCCGTAAGGTTTAATGACTCTATGTCAAATCCTTTTTCAGTTACATGCAACACAAGTTGAAAATTGCTGAAATTTTACTTAGTCAAGGGCAATAACTCTAAAAATATTAAATATATCCAGACGAAAATACCCAGGTGCACAACTACACATGCTGATCAACATTCCCCAGGTGCACAACTACACATGCTGATCAACATTCCTGTAAAGTTTCATGACTCTAGGTCAAATACTTTTTGAGTTACGTGCGACACAAAAGAGAACGAACAGACAGACGGTCGGACGGACAAGGGTAAATCTAAATGCCCACCAATTAAGTGGGGGCACAAAAATATTTCTTGGGATATTGCATCTACTTTATCCACAAATTTATAACCCACAAAAATGTCCTTAGATACAGCCACAAAATTTCATGCCCACAAAATCATGTGAATTCACAATAATAAAGTATCTAATTGCTAAACTTCATAACTAATTTAAACAATTATAATTTGGAAGTACAATGTAATCACTACTGTTAATTTCTATGTTATTGAACATCAACGCACTGAACTTAAGCAAACTCTAAGGTTTTCAAGAAATCTTCTGAGTTAAAACTCAGACCTAAGATATTTGATCACTGAGAATGTGCATTGACCAATGAAAATCCTGAAATCTGAGACAGATCTAAAAACAGTTTTATAACCTCATGTAAATAGCCTAGTATTAAATTGGTTACAAATGTGGCAAATAAGAACAATAGTTTTGATCTTATTCATTCAGTAAAGGCCGTTTCCTGGCTAAAATCACTTACGTGGCAAAAGAACTAGGAGAACAATGAGGTGGCCTGATAACTTAACTATCCATTTGAGCCGCGTCACGACAAAACCAACATAATGGGTTTGCGACCAGCATGGATCCAGACCAGCTTGCGCATCCGACCAGTCTGATCAGGATCCATGTTGTTCGCTTACCAACCCTATTACAAGTAGAGAAACTGATAGCGAACAGCATGGATCCTGATGAGACTGTGTGGATGCGCAGGCTGGTCTGGATCCATGCTGGTCGCAAACACTCTATGTTGATTTTGTCGTGACTCGGCTCATTTGTCACTATACCTGTCATTATACAAAAGGCTCTTAAGTACCTGCAATAATTCCGTCCATCTGTTGTAAAGCAGCAGCCAAGATGTCACTTGCCTCCTGGCCGCTCACCTCCAGGTAGGAGGAGTTGTTGTTGTTGTTGTTATTTGAGCTCATTTATTTTTTGCCAACAATTACA
The DNA here is from genome assembly GCF_026571515.1 of Ruditapes philippinarum. Classification (NCBI taxonomy): domain Eukaryota; kingdom Metazoa; phylum Mollusca; class Bivalvia; order Venerida; family Veneridae; genus Ruditapes; species Ruditapes philippinarum. The sequence goes on along the minus strand of NW_026855974.1, from coordinate 25,949 downwards.
TTACGAAAATATCAACACCTGAAAAAATAGTGAAAATTTTTACACAACATACTTACATGTTAAATATAAATACAATCATTGAAATCCTTCAAAAATGTACATACAAAAACCAGTAATATTTCCAGAATATTTGCTAATAAGGGGGCAAATCTCTCATCAGTAATGAGTTTACATATATGTGAACTTCTTTCAATGTTCAAGAGGAAGAATTTACTTCCAAAAGAGGGAGATTTTTTAATTGACAATAGACATAGTAGGAAATTTTTGAAATGAAAAAGAGGGAGATTTTTTTATTTTTTTAAAAACACCACTTATTCTAAGAAAGATATTTAAAAATTTGACAGGAGAAAGAGGGAGTCTCCCACTCAAATTGGGACAGTTCACATGTATGAGTCAATTGTTTGGAAAAATCTTCTTTGATCTCTCACACCCCATATAAGCAACCTGTGCTTACCCAATCAGCATTTTTTTACCCTACAAGTACAGTCTCACAAGACATCTATCCCATAATGTGAAATACATTATATTTTTAAAGGCCCATTGTGCTTCAAAAATACTAGCATTTTTATTTTATTTTTGAAATTTCATGTTTCATATTTTGTTTCAATTTAAAAAAAATAAATACTCATTTGCCATATAGAGGAAGATCTTTTGCTTCTTTTGTTCTGTTAGCATTTTGTATAATTATATTGAATTAGTATTTTGAATGTAAGTCAAAATACTACATTGTTTTATATTTTTCTACCTTTCCATGACATTAATGCATGTTCTGTGTTACATTTGTCGGTTTTGTAACGTTAAACAAGAAACATGGTCTCAATCAAAAAAATATTATTAAAGCAGCATGCCTCCAGATTCAAGCAAAATTTTCATGAAATTTTTGAAAATGTATTTAAATATTCTGAAGAAATCAAAGGGAAGCGAATTGCACATTACAAACACATTACTCACATCCAATGCAAATTACCAAAATAAGGTCAAAATATTTGAAAATAGCCTTTACTGCATTAGTAACGCAGTAGAAATATGGTGATTAATACTAAAAAATTCTACCATTATTCGCACATAACATGTAAATTATTACATAAATTTTAAATCGGTTTTCTTTTCATAAAATGTAAGTTAATATTTCTCAGGTTTTTATTGAAATATTTTGTCTTATCTGGAGGCATGCAGCTTTAAACACATGTTTGATAAAAAAATTAATATGTATTTTGTAAGCAAAATGTGCCTTTAAACAAAATTGAGCCACGTCACGACAAAACCAACATAGTGGGTTTGCGACCAGCATGGATCCAGACCAGCCTGCGCATCCGCGCAGTCTGATCAGGATCCATGCTGTTGCTCTCAGTTTCTCTACTTGTAACAGCATGGATCCTGATCAGACTGCGCAGATACGCAGACTGGTCTGGATCCATGCTGGTCGCAAACGCATTACGTTGGTTTCGTCGTGACATGGCTCAAATGATTAGCATTCACAAGGAGCAATTAACAGTGATAGGATATATAACATATTTCATAGTCAAATCCCAAAATGTAAAACATAAAGGTTTAGAAGATATTTTTTACAATGAAAGATATACTAGTACTAAAAGTATAAAAAGATTTTAAATATAAATTACTTGCACAGAAATATAAATAATTTGGATTCTCTCATCTTACACAATTATAAAACTAAATCACACATAAAAAATAATTTATAAAGGAGGTGAATTTATAGTTTACAACAAGGCCTTATCTTTTAACATTATAAAATAAAATCCAGAGGAAAAAAAAAGAGCAGAAAAATTGGTTAAAAAATAAGAAGAATTTAGACATAAGGCAGGTGCACCTTGATACATGGTCTACTTGACTTGACGCACAGATCAGTGGTTGTGATAACAGAGTTGTTTTTATTGGAATCACTTGTAACAGACATGCTGAGTTCCATCCAATCTCATGTTAAAATGTTAAAAGATACAAGGTTTTTTAGATATTTATGTAGCTGATAAGATACTGATATTTTTCTGTTTAAGACAGAAACAGGAAATCCGGGGGGGGGGGGGGGGGGGGGTGGGAGATAAATATTGTATATATTTGTATGGAAATATTGTTGGTCATTAATTTAAAAGGAATGAATTTAATCCTTTTGCTACCTTTCAAGACAGTTTTTTGAAGTGAGAACCATCTACTTTGCCAACAAGACACAGCTAGGACCAGCTTTAAATAGAAAGTCCTAAGTGTATCCTAAGTCCAAGGACATAAGACCAACTTTAGGACTATCTTAAGTCTGTCATGGTTCCAATAAACATAAGTATCTTTTAAACACATAGGACTTCAATTAAATTTGCTCTCCTAAGAAAACACAATCCGGCAATATGTTAATGTTCATCTACATTGCTATTAGCCATTTGAATCAGTCGTAAGATAGGTTCACAAGTCAGGACATTTCCTTTGAAACGCAAAATTGTCTCAGGTTCAAAATTTAGGACAGGAATACAACACTATATCCGTTCTTGGAATATAAAAGTGATGCAAGTTATTAATTTTTTCATTGTATTCTTATCTTTTTTTTACTGAGGGGTGATGGGAAGGTGGAAGGAGGTGGGATGTTGATGGGGAAGTGTGAAAGATTGGGGTGATTGGGAAGATGGAAGGTGGGTGGTTATGGGGAAAGGGAAGGGGGATGGGGAAGGAAGGGGGATGGGGAAGGGAAGGGGGATGGGGGAAGGGAAGGGGGGTTAATGGGGAAAGGTAAGGGGGTAATGGGGAAAGGGAAGGGGGTGATGGGGAAAGTGAAGAACACTTAAAATCACTTTATCTAAAAGATTGTTCCATAAATGTTATATTTTGCATAATTATATAAAATGAAAAAAAAATAATCATCCACATGTCAAAGTAAATGACTGTCATTCCTAGAAAAAGACTATAATAATTATGCAATTTACACAGGCAATACATTCATAATATGAAAACAAATTCAGAGGGTCTTTCATTATACTATTCTTTTATACAAAATATTTCAATATTGGTTAAGAAAAGCATGTTAACATTGTGCTTTTTATCCTTTTACCTTTTAAAATTGAATGTTGTCTGTACAGAGCCTGGTCTGGGCTGAATACTATGGTGGCTGATTTGGTAAGCTTTTATGCGTCTAGTTGGCACTAGCAACAACACGACAAAGCACCAAATGGCACGTTGTCTGACTTTCGTCTTGTCGTCCTGTCGCTTACAATGCACGCTAAATGGCGCGTTGTCATGCGGCGTGTTGTTGCGATGTCATATTGTCGCTCAGTTCAAAATGAAGGTTTGGCTTATAAACCAAGTAACATCGCAACAACAAGCTTTTCTAGAATGCGCCGTTTGGAGCTTTGACGTATTGTCGCTAGCGACAGGATGACTAGACGAAAGACTGTTAACGTGCACAAAAGTGTACCAAATCAGCCACCATAGTATAGTATACACATCTAGGCAATCTTAGACCTGGCTCAATACAGTTGGCTGCTTCAATATTGAAATAAACGCTGCCATTGAATATCGCAAAATCAATATATATCATCAATATTCAACAATCAATACAATATTGATTCAGAATGTAGAATATTGATATAATTTAAAACCCATTTCTGCATGTTTGGTGAAAATATCTCTCTATCTCTCTTTTTTCGTAGGGAACGAAAGATTATAGAGAGGGAAAGGGGAAAAAAAACACTTTTTTCCTTGTAAAAAAACAACACTTTTTTTCCCTTGTTTGAACACTCGATTATATATTCAGAGGTCTGTAAGATATGAAACCAAGGAAGAATACTTTATTTTGGTCTGCTGTTTGTAAGTAATAAAACATGCTTGTGCATAACACAAAGGTGACAGTATATTAAAGGCACTCCACTGAGGTTTTTTGACATGATGGGACTGAAAATATTTTTTCCAGATAATTGTACCATTTGATGTTACTAAGGTTTACACCACTAATCTTTGTGAAATTTTAAAATATTCGAAACAACTGTTTTTTTCCAGAATGATATATTCAAATTTTTAAAAAAAAATAAGTCCAAAAGAAAGCGTTTAAATGCTTTTGTTCAATTAAAAGGCCTAAGAAAAAGATAAAAAATGATTTTTAATTTTATTTAAAATATATTTTTAACTAAATTTTGCATATATTTTGTTTAAAGTGGCCCCCGCTCATTTAAGTAAGAAATTCAAATGTATTGTTTTTTTAGACTTTTAAAAAATCAAATTTGGAGTCCGTTTAATAACTTTTTAAAAAATTTTTCCACTATACTTAAGCTAATTGGGAAATTCGATTATCGTTAGATTTTTGGCTTTTGATATATCGTTACAAAATCTTCCATCAATGGCAGCCCTAATTGAAATCTCTTTAACTTTTAATGGACTGTTCCAAATTCAAAGTTTGGCGAAATGATTACAAAAATACAGCTGTTTACAGGACAAAAAGAATAAAAATATTAGTTGAACAAAAGCATATTATATTTGAACCCATATCAATCAAAATTTAAGAGAAAAAGAATCAAAATAATGGTTGAATAAAAGCATGTAATAATTTACCACATATAAAAGTCCAGAATACATCAAATTAAGACAGAGGTGAAGTTTACAATGTTTTGTAAATGCTTCATTTGAATAAAATTAATGTTGTTTGGTCACTTTGAAGAAAAAAAATTGCATATAATTAAATGAACAGGTGTTTACCCAACAAAACTAACTATTAATGATTCCTTTCAATAATTAATAAAAGAAACTCACCACATAACACATTGGAAAGGGCCTTATCAAATAATTTAAGATACAAAATTGGGCCTCATCTAAATAACAAGAGGGCAAAGATGGCCCTAGATCGCTCACCTGACCCATTAAACTCATCCGAACAATTACCTAGACAAGCATCCTGACCAAGTTTCATGACAGGTGAGTCAAAAATGTGACAACTAGAGTGTTAACAAGGATTTTCCAGTGAGCAGTGTGACCTAGTTTTTCACTCCAGGTGACCCATATTCAACTTGACCTGAAAATCATCAAAACACACTTTCAGGCCAATTTCCAGGATATTTGAATCAAAAACAGTAGCCACTAGAGTGTTAACAAGATTTTCTTTTTTTTAGCGCCTGTGACCTAGTTTTTCATCATTACCTAGATCAAGTTTGATGACAATTGAGTCAAAAAATGTGACCACTAGAGTGTCCATATTTGGGCAGTGTGACCTATTTTTTGACCCCAGGTAACCCATTTTCATACTTTACCTAGAAATCATTAAAAAAATTTCAGACCAATTTCATAACCAGTAGCCACTAGAGAGTTATAAGATTTTTCTATTTTTAGTGACCTAGTTTTTCATCTGAGATATAACCCATGTTCGAACTCATTCCAGCAATTACCTAGATAAGCATCCTGACAAAGTTTGATGATGATTGAGGCAAAAATGTGACCTCTAGAGTGTTAACGAACAAATGTGGACTGATGACGGACATTCAATGATCCTAAAATCTATATTACACAGATTTTCGATATTAAATGATCTGAAACTCTTTACAAATATTAAAAGCTATAATAAACAATATATATTATGATATAAAGACATAGATAACTTCTTGTTTTATCTATGCATACCTTATCACACAGGACACATTTCTGATATTTTAAATGGCAAAAAACCCACAACCTTTTCATGTAAGATATCTTATCATTTGGCAAATCTGTACATAACAAGCCAATTCCGAGAAGAAAAAAAATACATGAATTTCTCATGCATAGCTTATAATCAGATAAAAATTACAGGTGATAAATTTCTATTTTGTTATCCCCAAAACTGATGCAAGGATAAAAATAAGGGTAATGGCAATACTTTAAAATAACTGCAATAATTTTTAGAGTAATGGCAACATTTTAAGTATTAAATGGCAATATTTTTAGAATAATGTTAATATTTTAAGACTAAAGACAATATTTTTAGAGTAATGGCAATATTTTAAGGGTTATGGCAATATTTCAAAGTAATGGCAATATTTTAAGAGAAATTGCAAAGTTTAAGAGTAATGGCAATATCTTTAGAGAAATGGCAATTTTTTTTAGAGTAAAGGCAAAATAATTCGAGAAATGGCAATATTTTTCAAAGTTCATGCTCCACAGTTCAAAGCAATGTCTCCACTGAGTTCAGGAGTTATTGGCTCCACAGTTAAGAGTTAAAGAGTAAAGCTCAGTAATGGCATGAGTTATGGCTCCACAAAGTTCCGAGTTATATGGCTTATCTCTTTTTAGCTAACAAACCACACAAATGTTACCATATAGCACATGTCAATTATTGCTCATAAACTTAATTTACAATGATTGAGAATGTTTTGGTAAACTTGTATCTGGTACGAATTATTAACACATTATTGGTAGTTTAACAGCCACTTATTTCATTAACAAAGCTACATTTAGTAACAAGACAGAAGTTGACAAAAACCAGTCACATACTAAGAATGAATAATTAATCGTCTCCCTCCTTAACAGTAATAAAACTAGCTTTGAAATATCTATCTTTATACGGAATTGTGAATCAGCATGGTGATACAGGACTTAATTTAATGGAACTGTCCTAAGGTTAACAAATAAACAACACACAACATGTCTACAATACCCAAGACAGATAATTCAAACAGTATCTGAGGCGTCAATACCTAAATGATGAAATGTCATGGACGCAGTGTTGCATCTAGAATTTCAAAATTATGGGGGATTGTCCCCCACTCAACTGAAAAATGTGGGGGATTTGAAAAAATGTTGGGGACATGCAATATGACGTACCGAAAAGAATTAATTTATTTTACATTGAGGCATTTTTGACAGTTATTGTCCGCTCAACAACGGAAATAGAAAAAAAATGTTGACGAATTCTACAATACACATGGGAGATGACCCAGTCTGCTGATACACGCGATTTAGTATGTATTTTAGTCATTAACATGAGTGAAAACAAACATGGCTGAAGCGTTCAAGATACAATGAAGATAAACTGAATTTAGTTGAAAAGATCGTCAGATGCATAACTTGACGCGCATTGACATCATTAAAATGTGCGATCTGCATTAAAAATGCGCAAATCGCGCAATCGCGTGGCCTAGATGCAACACTGTGGACGACTTTGAAGAACAAAATTACTATCCAGCACAAGTTTACTATAAAAAATATATATTTTATATAGTAAACGGGTGCTGGTTGATGATCAAGGGTTGATTATTTTATGATAATTTGACCATGAAAGGCATGGCTAGTGTGCCGTATGCCTGTGCAAAACAACTGTAACTGGTATTATATATTGAAGGAGTTACATCCGTTTCGCACCAATCCATCATTATGTATGAAGTCTGACTTAGCTCTATTGGGTGCCTGCTCAATTTCAATATTATAATACAAAACATCCCTTAAACTATTAATGGAACATTCCAAATCCAAAGCTTGGTAGTCGTCCATTATAGAAATTCAGTGCGATGAGGGTCAAACACATTTTTTCCTTATGTCTATATATAGAAACAACAATACAGCAATAATTTTTGACCATCTGCATTGAAATAAGAACACATATAAAACAACCATCGTAGAAAATAAAATTTTTACCAGTCGTAATAAAAATCCTTCGTTTCAAAAATCTGACACTAAAATACCAAATATTTTTCTATAATTATGAATGAAAGATGTACTCTTCTGATTATCTTAACTAACACAATCAAATACATATCTATCTACATACATTATGACAGGTAAATATGTATTTAATAAACTCGTGAAATATCTATTTAGATTAAGTGTAAAGGTCAGTTTAGATACTGGGATATGGGCCGGTGTATACTCGATATAGTGAAGTTGGTATTTTTATTATTTTTATCATCATACACAGAAGCTGGCGACATGGGTTAATCATAACGCACCAAATGACCTTTTTCTTTCTTGTTTGTTTTAAAATAAGTTTTGGCATCTAATTAATCAAGCTCTTTCATAATAATAACAAGATGGCTTATGATCAATCAATTAGAAATCAATCAGTCCTAATTAAATGTCACTTGAAATGCTAGTAGGAAAAAAAAAAACATATAATTATATATTTGAGTTTTCAGCTCATTAACATCAACATTGGTTAAAGCAGCACGCCTCCAGATTTATGTACAATGCTAATTTTTATGAAAAGTTGGAAAATGTATCTAAAAAGTAAAATATTTCTAAGTGAACAAAGAAAATGATTTTCACATTGCACACAGCACTTACAAAACCCATGTAACTTACCAAAATGAGGTAAAAGTATGCAAAAATAGCCTTACTTCGTTGGAAACACAGTAGAATATGGTGAAAAATACTGAAAAATCAGCCATTATAAAAGCGCACATAACATAAAAATTATTACTTTTATCTTTAATCTTTTCATTTTTTCTTAAAATCTCAACACTATTTTCTCAAAATTGATTTTCTTGAAATATTTTTGGTTCATCTTTGGTAGGCATGCAGCTTTAATATCAAAGGCCACTTTTTCAGCTATTATGGTGGAAAAGACCATAGGTGGCGGCATCGCAGAGTAGCTAACTTGTCAGACAAGTAATTGAAGGATTTCTGGCTGCTTAGGTTCAAACCCTGACAAGCCGTTGTTTTTATTGAGCAAGAAAAATACTATCATTGCTTTGGACTGGTTAGCTCATGGGACAGACTGTGTCTTTAAGTTAATAGCTGTCTACACAATGGAACTGTAACATATTCTACGTAAAGAAAAAATACCACAGGAGCATTTATTTCTCAGATAAGTGAGTACCCAAGAAGAACCACCAACCTAAGTAATACCAAGTCAACAAGTTGCGTAACTTTCTCACATAGCATTCAAAGTACCTGGCAGAGGCATGTGACATCTATATCCAAATTAATTCATTTCATTATATCACATAATATAATTATATTACTATATGATTTTTTTCTTAGCATAATAATCAAGTAACTATATATATACAAATCAATTTTTCAAATCTGTAAATTACTGAATGCAATCAATCAATCAATCAATCAATCAATCAATTAATCAATCAAATTAATGAAAAGATCATTTTAAACCTTAATTGATCGACTTACATCATTCATTTTGAATCCTTTTGGTTGAATTTTAAGTCGCACCAAAATAGTAGAGGTCGTATGGTTTACTACTGGAGGAGACCTTTAGTGTCCCTCAGCGCATTCCTTAAGGCTCAAAGTGGCCACCTGAGTGTAACCACCAATGTCCAGTAAGCTATCTAGATAACTTCCTGACATGAAAGAATTAAAAGGCCCTGAGGGATTTGAACACACAGCGGTGAGTGGCAAGTGCTTTGAAGTCAGCAACGTTAACCACTAGGCTACAGATGCACGGTCTAGAAATCATAAATACCGAGCATTAAAGATATGCGCTTTCAAAAAAATCTTCAAACTTTGTAACGTTGCTTCTCATTGGATAATCATGAAGTTTATATTGTTTTATATCATAAGTCATGGTGCTGTCAATCTATGAAACAATGTCATTTGTTTTTTCAAAAAAAGAAAGTTTGCTGTATTATAAATTTATTATAAATATTCCTGACAGGTTATATAACCATATATAACCATATATTATAATCGGTTGTTTGCAATATAACCCTCATCTAGTGGCTCAGGTTATATTTCCAAACAACGTACCCTTTATATAGAGCCATATAAACTGTCAAAAATCTTATAACTAATAAATTATAATATATCACCTACCTAACTTTATATATGAAAACACAATGTATATATACTACCTTTCAACAGTGTTGAGATTTCTCATAAATGTGTATCCAATTTTATCAAACTATAATAATATCCAGAAAACTTTTTATATAATCCAAGCAGTTACTTGTTACCATTTAATTAAATTCACTCCAGTGGTAAGTCACCAGTAAATCAAAATCTATTGCAGCCTATCATTTTTTTTCCTGGTATCAGGATGAATATATAAAAAAAAACATCTATCATATTTTAGAATCAAACAGAGCAAAACCTGTACCACCTGGGATAGAGTAAGTACAGCACAGAAACAATAAAAAGAGATCTAAACAGACATGGAGCAATTTAATGCCCCATTCTAGTAATTTTCCTGTTTTGAATTTCCTCCCACTGTAATTAAATAAATTGCCTACCTCCCGAAATTGGCCGAAATTGTGCCCTAGGGCAGAAGGTTCAACTGTTTCCCCTATGATACACCAAAAATTATTTAATGAAAAATAAAAAGATTACACAACAAGAGCTGTCCGTAAGACAGCGCGCTCGACTTTTTTATTGCTTGCCAATAAAAAAAGTTTTTGCAGTAAAAGGCAATACAAGAATCTCTGTATTTTTAAAGTGAACAATGGCCATGAGCATTAAGATATTTAGTGAAGAATTATTTTACTGAATTGTGTGATACCCTTGAACACTGCAGCAAAGTTTGAAATGTTTTTTAGTGCTTGCCTATAATACAAAACATTGACAGTTAAGGGCCATAATTCAAATAAAATCTTTGACAGAATTACCTTCTCCTGGACATGTTTGGGAATCATGATTGTAAACAAGTATTCCCACTTTCAAATTAATATCTCAAACAGTTCAGTCAAAAAGTGGACTGGTACTAAAAACTTAACCAAGATTCTAAGTCGATAAAAGGCCTTAATTTTTAAAACAAATCCTTGACAGAGTTACCTTCTCTTGCGTACAGATGGGGGTAATGATGTGAAATAGCATTAAAAGTTTCAAAGCAATATCTCAAAGGGTTAAGGCAATAAGTGGATTTTACCCATATTCAATGTATTTTCTAAGTCAAAAAGGGGCATAATTCTGTCAAAAACCTTGACAGAGTTATGTCCTCTTGTCTGTTGATGAAGGTCGTGATGGTAAACAAGTATGGTCAGTTTCAAAGCAATACCTCCAATGGTTTTGAAATAAAGTGAGGTGGTACAAAAAACTTAACCAAGCTCAATACACTTTCTAAGTCAAAAAAGGGCCATAATTCTGTCAAAAACCTTGACAGAGTTATGTACTCTTGTCTGTAGATGGAGGTTATGATGGTGAACAAGTATGGTAAGTTTCAAAGCCATACTTGTAATACTTCTGAAATAAAGTGGGGTGGTACGAAAAACTTAACCAAGGTGTGACGCCGACGCCGACGCCGACGCCGGGGCGAGTAGGATAGCTCCCCTTTTCATAGAAAAGTCGAGCTAAAAATAAGCTTATTGCAGTAAATGCTCCACAGGGGTGAGAAAAATTACGATAGAAAATGCTGTAAACTTGGTATATTTCATGGGGTCTTTCTTTTTATAATTACGTTTTAAAAGAATGGTAAATTTAAATTGTCATGGCTGTTTGGCTATCAAAGTAAATCTAAATTGACAACTTAGCATGGACACAAAGTAAATTTTAACTGACAAGCTCAAGATAGTTTTATTATAGAAATAAATTCTTTAAAATGTTTAGAAAGGTAAACAAGTGAAAACCTTGTAATCCACAATACCAGATAAAATATGTGCATTGATATTAATACAATTTTACTCACTACAACATTTTTTCATTAAAATAATATTGAATCAAATTCGTTTTTAGTTTAACAATATTTATTTATATAATCTAAACATTTACATAATAAGGTACATGAAATACCATTTTCGGATTGAGTTGATAAAGGAAGCTTAAAAAGCTTCATTGAAAACTCTCTTAGAACAAATTTGTATAAATAATTAACTTTAGGAAAAGTATGATGTGCATATTTTTATCAATATTTTATATATCCGAAAGCTTAGTTATGGCAGTGTAATAGTATTCTTTATCACACACCCCTGCCGTTTTTGCGACTCCGTAAATATGGTATTACACAGCCGTGCATATATTTTGACGTGGCGTCATTAGCGTTATACAAAGATAGTGTAAAGATGCGTTAAATGTTATTCTAATACGACCCGCATTTTTCCCTATTGAACATAGAAGAACCGAAAGTGTGTGTTATTATGCAAGAGATGCACAGTTTGACGTTCTATATTTAGACATGTGACGTAATCATTATACATGTGATGTAACCACTATAAAATCCGACGCGCTGACAATAAGTACGGAAACAAATCAGGCGCAATTTTGCTTAATAGCAGGTACAGCAGCAATTATTTGTTCATGTCGTGTTACAATTGAAATAATATATCCAAATCGGTGATTTTATCGCTGGATAACATCACTGTTTGTCGTTCGGATGCGCATCATTATATCACTCGGGCTACGCCCTTCGTGATATAATTCCTCGCATCCAAACTCCAAACAGTGATGTTATTGAACGATATAATCACAGTTTGGGATATATTATTTCTTAAGCATTATACTTTAGGTGTGTCAATTGTAAATTACTCTTATTTCACTTTAAACAGTCTTTATTTCCAATATGTGATAAATAGAATATTAAATTTGTGTAAGTTTATTACTGAATTTATTGCACTTGTTGAATAAAATAATATTATTTCGCCAGAGGCTTTTATTGAACTTGTGCAATAAATTCAGTATTGAACTTACACTCATTCAATATCCTCTATGTCACGGAAGTAAATAATAAATGTAAATTAAAGTTTTTTTTTAAAAGAAAAACCAATCCAAACCATAAAAGTCAAGCTAAAATTAACTTTAAAAAAAAATAAAAAAAAATAAAAATTAAGAAATACATAGCTATTAGCAAAGTAATACTCAAAAGTATTTAAAGTCTTCACAATTTCAAAACTAGGCCATATTGTTTTTTTACTCTTTTTTTATTCTCCAAACCAATCCAGTGTTTGGTGCTTATCATAAATATTCTTCACAAAACTGTTACATAATTTTCATATTTTACAGTACCTGTTGTATAAAATAAACCTGGAAAAATTATTTTGAGAAAAAGACCCAGAGTAAATATTGTCTTATCTGATTCAAGCCTGTCAAATATCAGATAAAAAATATTGGAAACATAGATTTAATACCACAGATCAGCCCTACATGAGATCTTATCATTTTTTTCTGGATGGAAATTTGTTTCTTCTATTTTCAAAGGTTATGCTGGCAGGTGGAAATTATTGTTTCAAGTTTGTATTTATATCTGATTCTGTTCGTTTTTTTCCTCCAATTTTTTAACCTTTGTGGTTATTCAGTTAGTCTAAGCAGATCCTTCTTGTGGCTGAGGGGTTAAACCGGTTTCCTTTAAGAGTTGAGGCATCAGAATTGCAGCTACAGTTTATCCTAGCGTGATATAGTAAGAGGCAATTAAATGGGTTCAAATTACTTGAGTCCATGCATCTCTTAATTAGCTCCAGCAGGCGAGGTCCCAGGTTTTGACTACTGGTGTTATTTAAAAGTTTGTAACATCTGAGGTTAGCCAAAATCACCTTTTCTGTTTTGGCGCCATATCACCTAAATTGTGTCGGTGCTCCGAAAAATCAAACCAAACAGTAGCAGGCCTATGCTACTAGTAAATGTGGGGCAATCTTGTCAAAATCTTATGTTAACCCTTATATTGTTAGATTTGTGTAATTAGGATAAATTTCCCTACTTTGAATTAGGAACAGTCTAAAAATAATTTTAACTTAATTTAAATTTGAGAGATTACAATATGAGCATACAAAAATAAAAGTTAAAAGATTTACAAATTACAATTACAGAGCTCTCGTTGGCATTTTGAGACTGGGGCCAGGGTCCATGCAGGGGGGAATTTCGCATGATTTTCAAATATTTTTCATTCAATGAAGAATTTCAACAGAAGAAAATTAATTCATTAAAAACAAGCGAAAACAAGATTCAGTTAAAAAATCTATCAACAATAAGCTGCTGTCATGAATTATTTTGGTTATTTTCAATGAAATTGAATACATCTTTGACACTTTGTGTAAAAAATCAACTTAAAAACATGATCATTGAACTATGGCTGTAAAAAAATTTTTTTCGAAGGGGCATCTTTTCGGTTGGGGGGGGGGGGGTGAACACATTATTTTAATGAGGGAATGGGGCCCATATTCGGCCCAAAATTTTACCAAACGAGAACCCTGAATAATCATGGTCAAACTGCACAGATGTGCTAACGGGTCTGGCTCTATTGGCTGTAAAAAAAATTTTTTTGATGGGGAATCTTTTCGGTTGGGGGGGGGGGGGTGAACACATTATTTTAATGAGGGAATGGGGCCCATATTCGGCCCCAAATTTAACCAAACGAGAACCCTGAATAATCATGGTCAAACTGCACAGATGTGCTAACGGGTCTGGCTCTATACTGCTGGCAAATGTTAGCCACCTTCTAAGTTTTCAAAGTTTTAAGGATCTCCACTGAGATCCATACAATCAGAACTACATACATAGATCAGTTGCGGCACATATACCAGAAAGATATGCAAAAAAGATTTATGAAATTACTGAATAAATAAATCAAAAATCATAATTTATATGCCAGATGGGAGTGGAAAGATTTGAAATGCTACTCAGTTTTGAGTCATCTTTCACAATTAGAATATAATTATTCAATTTCTAGAATACTGGTTTCCTAGCAGTTTCTGGACACTAGCAGTTTTCTGGCCGTTTATCATTTTCGTTCATTTCAGTTTATTTTTAACTATATTTAAGCATCTAGAAACTTCATCAAATCATACAGACGTTTGTTTTCTAGACAATGCAGTAAATAAATAAGAACAGCGGTCTATTTATTTTGAGAAATTGCCGGTTGTTTGTAGCTACTTTACGGAACTTGTCGCATCACCTTTTAACAACACCTGGGGATTTCCAGTTTAAATGCGCTTGCGCAATAAATTCGAGGTAAATTAACGTAAAAAAAAAACAAGCAGTTGTTCGTATTGTGTGACAAAAGGGTAGAACAATATATTTCTGAAAAAAAACAACATCTTTTCATCGTTTATTGGGCTAAACTATATGTAAAATGAAAATGTCCGGAAAACTGCTATGACTTTAAGAAAAAATGCTAAAAAAGATACTTCTTTTCTGACCCATATTCCATTAAAAATAAAATAGAATAATCGAAAACACAATACTGCTGGGCAGGAACCTACCTATGTTCTATCAAAATTTTATATTTATCTGTTGACCCAAATTTTTACTGTTTGTAAAAAAGTGTGATTTTTGGCCGGAAATTGCTAGGAAACAAGTAAACAAGTGTTGAAATAATCTGAAATTTTGCACACAAGTTATTAGAGTCTAGACCTACATCAAATGGAACATTAATCTGAAAACAAACTTATTCTCATTCTTGTTATGTCAAAAAACTTCAGTTGAGTCCTTTTAAGGTTTTAATATATGTGGGACATGGGGATGCCATTTAGTAAGATGATCTTATTGTTATGATGAAGTTTAGGTAATTCCACACACAAAAAAAAATTTAAAAAAATAAAAATTTCTTTTTCTAAGAATTGAAAAAATACCAAGTTATATATTACACACATAGATAGTAAACAAACTCCAACACCCAGAAGTTTCCAATAAAATAGTACACTAGAATCCTCCATATACTCACTGCTTAAATTTTTAAAGTAATAAAACACCTAACACCAGTTGTCATGTAAGAAACAGTTTGGACTGCAATGTCACAAATACACAGCTCTCATTAATAATGAGAAAACCTGAAATTCTCCACCAAAATTGCTATTAATCTGTGGGAATTAAATGATCATGTGGTTCCTTTCACCAGGGAATGAGGGTTCTAGGGCATTATGATAAAAAGAACCAGCGTAACGTTTATTCAGGTATAAAATAGTCACTAAAAATAATAATAATAATAAAATTTCAATACAATGATTTTGGTAAAAGTGATCTATGGTTACCAGCATAGCCCATTCAGCTGGTTTTATCCTCCACGAGTGGCACTAAGTCCTATGTGCCCATATTTTAAGAAAAATTCTACATGTATAAGGTAATTCCTAAATCGGAAGTGTTCTCCCACAACACGTGCTTGGTTCCCTGTCAATGTATGTGAAACGGAAGCCGGAGAATACTTCCGGTAGGAATTACCTTCTAAAAATATTGTCTACATGTAGAATATTTCTTTAAATACAGGTTCATAGGACGAAGTTCGACTCGTGGAGCATAAAACCATTAAAATGTATGTAAAATCCAGTTGTTTGCATGTGTGTTCGGCCCGTTTGATCTCTTTGTTGATGTATTTCAAGCGTAAATACCAGGTTACAATGTACATGTCATGACGGGCTTTATAACATTAACTAGCAGTTAATTGGGGATCTAAAAATAGTAAATTGTAATAGAAAAATATACTGTGCATTGATTCCATGCAAAAATCTGACGATATTACCGCCCGGTGAAAAATTTTAACACAGATAACCGGCGTACCCATAATTTTCGTACCTGAATGTTGCATACTTTGCCTGCTAGTCATAATCAGAAATGATTGTTAAGCATGAAATCCCCAGAATTATGCGTTTTTACTGATATTTTGATCGATATTTACATTCATCATTCATTTGATGACGTCATGAAAAAAATTCAGACCACGTAGGCACCGATTTCGCTGACATTGTTTAGTACAAAAGTGTGGCTCGAAAATTCGAACATAAAAAAGTCATTTCTTAGGGAAACATGTAAGAGGTCGACATATGTAACAGTAAAACTACTATTTATTTTTTGTCAAGTTATGCTATTGTTAACTTTTTAAACACACTTATTGAAGTTGTTCTTCAAACTGGACCATCAACAGCTTGTCTAGAGTTAAATTTCCAGCCAAGGCGTGAGTGTCGAACTTAGGAACCAAATTTAAAAGGAAGTTCGTTATTTCGACACATGTGACTGAATCAACTTAATAATTATAAACTTAAATCAAACTGACCAAATATGGCATTCCATGCACGTATATTGTATTTGGCTCTGGACGAATAAGTATTAATTAGAGTATATAAATGTTACTCCGTTAACAATGTTTGTTATTGAGGAAATTTGAGATATTAGATGCCGCTAATAAATTCTCAAATAGAAAAATACATTTCATTAGTAACATGTAATGATAATGTTTCGTGATGTTGTTTATTCTGAAAAGCAGGTATACAATGTATTTCATTTGGTTTAAATGAACTTCAGCAATAGGTATATTAGTGTTTTACAGTTTAAATTACATATTTATGCCTAATTGTGTACACATGTCAAGTGAAGCTAATGAAAAGAAATATTGCAGATGTTCGCCATCCAAGTTGATCAACACTATTTCTATGGTTCAAAGTGGTGTAATATCAAAGAAGATAAAAACAGCAGTGATATTTGGCATCCTGACTGATAGGTGGAAATGCACCAACTAGTTTGAATCCAAACAGTGCGTGCTGACTGTTACAGTACATGTTACCCGCTTATCTGTTATAAAGTAAAGATTACAAGTCTAAGATCATTATGTATGGAAGAAAAAAACTTTTAGGAGACTATTTACCTAGAAAAGAAACATTTGCCGGTATTGTTATTTAAAAACCGGTAGGCTACACGCTACACCGGCTCCCTTAGTAAAGTGACAGACTTGCTTGGCTTTGGGCCATTAGAGTCTATATAATCAATGGTGAGTATGGACTCTACCGATTATGTATGCAGAGTAGGCCTATTATTTAAACTAAGAACTAATCTAAATCAAAGGGCTGCAGCTCTATGGTATTTTCTGATCTTTGCAATCTAAATCATACTGACTATCTGTATGTACTTTCCTGTATAAGTTTATTTTTATATACTATAATTCATCTTACGCAGCGACAGCGTTTTGATTTTCTTCTATAACAGTTTGAGATTGATACATAATAATGGAATTTTGCATGAAAAAAAAAAAAATAGAATTACCTCGACTAGGATTTGAACCATAGGCCTCTCGCGCCCTCAACGAGACTGCTTACCTCTGCACCACGGCGAAGTAATACATATATGTACCTTGAATAAAAACGAATACATTATG
This sequence comes from Ruditapes philippinarum, assembly GCF_026571515.1. Classification (NCBI taxonomy): domain Eukaryota; kingdom Metazoa; phylum Mollusca; class Bivalvia; order Venerida; family Veneridae; genus Ruditapes; species Ruditapes philippinarum. The sequence goes on along the minus strand of NW_026855974.1, from coordinate 8,038 downwards.
TAATTTCCATTTCGTGTTTGCAATTCTTATTAATTTCGAGGTATTTTGTTCACGATAAACCTGTTGTTTAACACTGATGAAAATAATTTAGCGAAAATCTTCTCGCCAAAACAGTCCGACATGTATATATTCCACTACTCGACAGTCAGATTTATTTGTGTACTACGCTCTGGAGTATTCGGTAATCGACATAGCTAAAAATAGCATTTTCATTGATTAAAATGATATTCATGATAATCCGAAGCTTTACGGAAATAGCCTACATTTTCCATTGGGTAAAAAAGATATTCATACGCGAAATTTGTGATTGTAACCTCATATTTCTATTGACTAATCTAAACTTTTAATGCACTGTAATTCGTTAAATGCCTACATTAAAAATTATTCTTTCTTTTAAATTGCTGGTTTTTAAGCAGTTTTGAGTGAGAACTAATTTGCGTTGTTAGGACTGTAAGGAAATTTTGTGTTAGACCGTGGATGTTAGCTATGTATTTACTGATCAGAAAGTACAAAAACAGGAAGAAATGTTTCCGCTATACAGCCTGTCCGTGGTACATAATGTGCACTGCTGACGCAATGTAATTAGTAATCCCCGCTTCAAAGATTAAGAATTAACCTTTTTCTCTATAATCAAATTATGTGTGTAAGGCACACAAAAATGTATCTACACAAGTCATGCACATTTTTACTAATTCAAGAGATGAACTGATCGTGTTTTTATTACAATATTCTGTCATAATCCTGTTTGGCTCGTAAAGTGTTATTAATAGTGTTGGAATTCATTTTATTTGTATATTATTTGAACTTTTAATGTATTTCTTAAACCTAAATTAGGGTGTCGAATTTAGGATCACCATGTCGAAATACCGGACCTTCAACGGACAAAGCTTATACTATTATTACATGGAAAATCTTAGATGCAACATAAGAAGTAGTGTTTGAAAAGGGCACGAAAATGTCGGATACTGTAAAGTACGGTGTCGAAATAAAGATATTCATAAAAATGTTAAATTGTAACGAAAATTTATCGTAAGGTGTCGAAATATGGGTACTTTACTCTACTAAAAAATATAACAGTGAAAAAAAAAAAATTATTTTTTTTTTTTTAATAAATTTATGTTTTAGTGCATAAATAACAAGGTTAAACACATTTTAGGTCAAAGCAATGCCACTAGCACCTTTGCTTATTTCCAATGAGGTCGATGGAAACATGATGAAACCTGAGACATTCATTTTTTAAATAAAAATTGACAATAATAGTTTTTAAAGCCATTGACTTACCGTAAACAGATAATTAAATTCGTCCAGATGGAACTACTCCTTTTTCCTCTTATATTTCTTCTTTTTTTACTGGAAAAAAACCCTTCTTTTGCACAGAACGGATAATAAAAACTATTCATATATCGATGAATCTCGTGCAATGGCCGCGCTTTCATTGCAAATGGTGAAAATCTACACAGGGGAGATAATTTTTTTAAAGGTATGTGTAAATAAAAAACTGTGTTGTTTCATCAACGGTTACAGCAAATTATTTTAGAGCTATCTGTAAATAGATAAACAAAAACATTGCAAACATTTTAATAAGTTTTCTACGTTAGACGCTTTGGTCAAACCATGTTTACGGGAAATCTAAAATATCACACTGGATCTGTGATAGAAAAAGTTTTTAGAATATTAACAAGAGGAACAGAAATAGACATTTACAAGGTTCTAAATTTGATTCATTTTTTCTGTTTCAAATGTATACAATGCAATAAATATATACCAATTATCTCATTATAAAAATACATTATGTTTATATATAAGGCAAATGACGTCACGTCAAAATATATGCACGGTCGTGCAAAAGCGGCACTGTTTTGTGATAAATTTGTGTATTTCACGGCTTTAAACCCAATTGTTATTATTATTATTTTTATTATTATTATTATTATTATTATTATTATTATTATTATATTACGCGATATCTGTGTTCTAATAACATTTATCTATGAAACCAATTTATTTTATTCTTTTATCACACACCCGTGCCGATTTTGCGACTCCGTAAAAATGGTATTGCACGGCCGTGCATATATTTTGACGTGACGTCATTAGCATTATACAAACATAGTGTAAAGACGCGCTAAATGTTAGCGTTATACTATAGGCGTGTCAATGAAAAATGGCTCAAGATTATTTCACTTTTTGGGTATGTGATAAATAGAATATTAAATTTGCGTAAGTTCATTACTGAATTTATTGCACTCGTTGAATAAAATAATATTATGCTCGCCAGAGGCTCGCATAATATAGTTTTATTCAACTCGTGCAATAAATTCAGTATTGAACTTACACTCATTCAATATCCTCTATATATCAAGTCTACAAAAAGCAACGCAGTTAATATATCAATTGTAGCGTCACACCAACGTGATTTGACGTCAATGACGTCGTAACCAAGAAAAGACGCTTTGGGGACAGTCGTTGTTGCAACTGTAAAGAAAACCTCTGTGGAAAATGTTCAGCTAAGATTTATCCAGCACTATTTTGCTGTTGATTTATTAACCTCGCATGGGAATGGATTTCTTTTGTTATGGAATCTCGGTACGATTTGCTTCAATCCGAAACAAGCCGCCGTTATTCCTATGACAAAGAGGTGACTGGCGAGAACATGTATGCATCTGGTGTTGCAAAGCCCTTACAGGCCTTTCCGAGTCATAGGGTGCAGAAGTTGCTAAACTGCTCGCAATACGAAGATGTTTTAAAGAAGGTGGACGTAGAAGGACTGTTTCTACAATTAAATGAAGATGGTTCGCCTCTCAGACAGGTTTTCCTTGCTATGACGCAGAAAGAAGTGTTAATTGTGGAGCAGGTAATTTCATTTTTTTTTACATTTTTCTTTTTTTTTCTTTTGAATTTCAATAGATGTGTTATGTTAGTAGACTGAAGTTTTAGAATAATATAGGCGCATGTATTGGTTTTATTTTATCTTAATTATCACGGGGGTGGAACCCCATATGTATCTCAAAAATGAGCATCGGTAAAAATTATATGTGAATTTCCGTTGCAACAGATGTGAAGCATAACACCAGAGGTGACTGTAAAAATAGGTCAATCGCAGGGTAAGTTTTCATCTTTTTAAACATTTATATAAAATTCAATACTTTTTTAAGAAAATCGAAATGTGATTCTACCCTCCTGACTCTCCTCTATATTACCCATTTTTGTTTTGGATTTCTATGCAGTCTTTATAGAGATATTCTTTCCGTCGTAGGTTCTGGTGTGTCCAAAACATGCAATGTGTATGAAGAAAATGTCACTAAATGGACTCAAAAAACAGGGAATTTACGAAATCTTACTACAGACCGATGCTTAACATTCAGACAAATCCTGATTTAAATATTTATTGAGATTTGGCTACAAACGAAGGGAATCTCTGCTCAAAATTGCATTTGAGCTCCATATGTGCTGGAGAGATCCATATGTGCATAATATAAACATTAGCAACATAATTACGCATCACTTTTATAAAGCAATCTATAATTCATTCTATTGTGTTTCATTCTGTAATAGAAACATTAATATCCGAAATAGACACATTTTCACGAGACGAGCTTGAGTAACATAGTATACATATAGAAAGAGATAAGACATTCTGCATACGAAAGGTTTCGAAAATACGTAGATATGGTGGGAAGGCCTTGCTTATTTTTATTTATTGACGTCATGTGTACTGCAATCATTCCCTTGTTATGCCGTCATGCATTATTTAATTACTCACTCGACTGCACTGTCTGCTTAAAAGGCGAGTAATGTGAAGCGTACTTGAATTTGTTATGACGCTGGAAGAAAGTTAGTGATGAACTTTTTGAAAAAGATCAAAGAAACTTTGCATATTTATTTTCCACATCAAGGAACGTCCTTGCATAATATTTGCATGGTTCACTTCATGCCCATAGTCGCAATTATGGGTCAATGTCTATTTGACTTATTTTATGCCTGCTCTCTAACTGATATGAATTTAATAACCCATCTTTTGGCATGCCCTTAAAATGCTGATGAAACGGCGGTTAGCGTAATACTCACCGTAGGGAACGTGTTACAGTATCGCGTTTTTCGGTTACAGTATAGAATTTTCAAGATGGATGATTATTTATGGGAAGAGAGGTAGGTGATTTTTATTCAGGTCCATACTTTAGTACATTTGTAGTTTATTTTCTAAAAGATGTTTTTGTGCTTTGCTTGTAAGGAACAGAATCCGGTATCTAGTCATATATTTCTTCAGACCCTGCACCGCAGATTTATCGCTATATTGTCTCAAAATAGGCAGATTTTGACCAGTTTGAAAATTTGAATCGAGAGACCAACGCATTTTCCTGCAATTTCGACATTATTTATGCATGCCTAGAAAAAGTAAATCTGCAAAACGTTAGTCCTTTATGTTAGGAAACGTTTATAAAAGTAAATGACCAGTTGAACTATTTTCCTGTTCGTTAAAATGCGTTGGAAAAAATAAACAATGTTACAGTATAGAGCGAGGTAATTTGTGTGCAGGGTTCACAGCATAGACCTAGCGATTTGTATCCGATTTTGTTACAGTTTATACCCAGATTTCGGTTACAGTTTAGACTTCGATATTTTCTATATATACTAGGTAAAATGTATGAATGTTACATAGACTTTTAAATCTCTGTGAGCTTATTGGCCCGATGGCTATTCGTCCGTCTGACGTACACAAGTGTGTGCAATCCCATCCGCTCAGTAACTACTTGACTAAATTTAAATGTGATGAAGTTTACATGACTTTCTACCAATTAAGTTGTTCAAATGGTTTTGGTTGCAATCGGGGATACGAAAACCCAAAACATAGATTTTGAAAAAAGGCAATGTTTAAAGACCCTTCTCATCTCGAACCAAAAGCATTCAAATCAAATCATGATCATGGCGTCATTTCGAATGCTTATTTGTTGAAGTTACGATTATTTTGTCATTATTTAATTAAAAGTCGTTTTTTTTTTATTTCAGACATCCTGTATAGCAGTTTTCATGTTTCTGAAAAAGAAAATAATATTGAAAGTTATAGAGTATACATTAAGGTCAGACAATTACAATATCTTCTCTAGTGAGCCTGATGGAGGTACATAATAGTGGCAGAGTCGGGATAAGGCCGCCGACTTCAAATCATCTTTCATTTACTGTAGTTGAAATCCAATCATGACTTTGGATTCTTTGTATGTGAGAAATCTATCAAACTAATTGACGGAAAGTCAGTGGTTCTAGTCTGGTGCCCGCTCGTGTCTGAAATGTTTCACAGAGGGTATCTGGGGTCTTTCTTAACACTAAAGCAGGAATGTTTTCACATGACCTTAGTGTCGTTTCATTTTAAAGAAAGCCAAACGTAACAAAATAGAGTTAAACAGAATCCCTAAAGAAATTTCAACACAACAAAATTGAAAATGTTCACAAACCCTTTTAAAATACTTACAAAATACATTATTGTACATGGAAATTCCAACATAAAAAATTTTGAGGTTGCAGTATAAAAGCGCACTTAAATACTGTTTAATCATTCTTAGGGTATTGCCTGCTTGTCAATTGTGTCTTTTGACAGCTTATCTATGGTATGCAGGCTTCATAACCTCCGATCCCCTCTCAAATTTCACTTTGTTTAGTTTCACTCATTGTATTCTCGCTTAGGGCACACGCAATTTTTTACCTGGGGGTAATATGCCGCTTTTCATAGAATGGCAATAACGTGTCACATTGAAGGTTCCATGATAACCGCCATATGAACACATCCACAGATATTAAAAATCTGAAGTGTGCCAGTTCATGTTTAATGTGAATTCGTGCTGAAAACCCGGTGCTAGGAGGCGTGGACGGTAGCTTGCAGTTACCACTACCGTCCATGAACAGGTTTAATCAAACTGAGCCTGCAACATTTTCATGTTTTCCGTGTTGGACTTCTGTTAAGGATTCTTTTTTCTCTATTTTTTTTACTAATAGGCATTCTTATAATGTGTAATGAAATCAAGCAAAATCTTTTCTTCTCTCAATACAATTCGATAAACAGTTACTGTTGTTGTCCTGAAAACAGTCCTTACTTAGGACATTACTTATTCTGCAAAAAGTCTCAATCTGAAACTTAAAGTAAGAAAAAAATATGGAAAACTATAACTTTTCTGGCTGAAGAAAAAAAGTAAAACAACCTTTCAAGAATGTATTAAATAGAAAGGTATGAGTTATTTTTCATAAAAATAATGGATACACGAACTTTGTTTGAAATTTGGCAAGCATCTAAACTGTAACAGAAATCTGGGTATAAACTGTAACAAAATTGGATCAAAGTCGCTAGGTCTATGCTGTAACCTTTCAAAATTAACCTCGCTCTATACTGTAACATTGTTTATTTTTTCAAACGCATTTTACCAACAGGAAAATAGGTTCAACTGGTTATTTTCTTTTATAAACGTTTCTAAACATAAAGGACTAACGTTTTGTAAATTTACTTTATCTAGGCATGCTTAAATAATGTCGGAATGGGAGAAAAATGCGATGGTCTCTCGATTCAAATTTTTTGACCGTCAAATCTGCCTATTTATGAGACAATATAGCGATAAATCTGCGGTGCAGGGTCTGAAGAAATATATGACTAGATACCGGATTCTGTTCCTTACAAGCAAAGCACAAACACATCTTTTAGAAACTAAACTACTAGTAGTATGGACCTGAATAAAAATCACCTACCTCTCTTCCCATAAATAATCCTCCATCTTGAAAATTCTATACTGTAACCGAAAAACGCGATACTGTAACACGTTCCCTACGGTGATACTGGCGCGTCCCAATTATTTACAGCAATGATTTTCTGTGTCTTTGGTCATCCAACCAATCAGGAACACCCAACATACTTCTGATTAGCTCACATGGTGTGGGGTTTACAATATCGGTCATTGACACGTTACATAAAAAGCAATCGAGGTTCCGAGTGGGGAATTAAATTTATGAAGAGAAGCCAATAATAAACTGAAATGCGATAAAACAGTTAAAATATATCGAACTCGACTATTATGTAGAAATATCATGACCTGGGGCGGCATCTCGGGTTTTCTTTACAGACAATGATCTCGGCCCATATTCTGTAAAGAAAAACCTTCGATTTTCGCACCAGGCCATGATATTTCCACATAAAAGTCTGTCGCTATATAACTATAACTTGTGGAATATTAAAGTGATAGATATTTTTTATGATTGTAAATATTATTATAGATGCATATTATATGACATGATACCTTTACAAAGTTCAATACTTTCATTTTGGTTTGTCCAAGTTACATATCCTTTATTAGTGAATTGTTTATCATACGAGTACTCAATCTTCTACGCAGTGATCTCCCCTTATCAGTACATAGATATCTGCCACAACGGTCCTATATATCAGAATTTCTGATATTTTATATTTTTTAGCTTTTGAATTTATTTTTCATTATTTTGTATATTTTTGATATTTTTTTTGATAAAATATAAGGGACGTAGGTACGAACAGAAAGAGAAAAATAACGTTAGATTTTCTGTGTAACGCTCGATATTTACATTTGAATTTCGACGTTACGTCATGTGACTTTCATGATCATGTGACGTCTGTGAAGGCAGTAATTACAATTCTGCCAAGGGAGGTAATCACTGTGAGGAGTTTGACGAGTACTATCCGCTCTGCGTCAACATTAATTTTTTCACGTACTCAGGCCTTTAGTATTTCTAATGCTAGCATAAGCTAGTAAGCCCTGCCATTGTGGTGATCAAACACACTAATGTTACTATTCAACTTTCAGCCAAAGCTACGAAACCTAAATTGTTTCTATACATTGGCTATTTAATGATTATATGTAAGTGGTCGATGGTTTTCTACATCACTTATGGATCTCTTCAGCACATATGGAGCTCAAATGCCATTTTGAGCAGCGAATTCTTCGTTTGTAGCCAAATCTAAAAAAATGTTTAAATCAGCACTTGTCTGAATGTTAAGCGTCGGTCTGTAGTGAGATTTCGTAAAATC